>NC_068997.1:9440105-9442767 GCF_001194135.2 Octopus bimaculoides
TATATATATATATATATATATATATATATATATATATATTACACTCTCTGAGTGGTTGGCGTTAGGAAGGGCATCCAGCTGTAGAAACTCTGCCAAATCAGATTGGAGCCTGGTGTAGCCATCTGGTTTCACCAGCCCTCAGTCAAATCGTCCAACCCATGCTAGCATGGGAAGCAGACGTTAAACGATGATGATGATGATGATATTTATATAGCTACAAACTTAATTTATATTAACAAAACCAATTACCTGCAAACCAATTTATTATATGTTGCTTATTGGTTTTAAATTTAGAAAATGTCTAAATTTACTGTCAGTAAGACTTACAACCAACTTTCTTTCATAACTATTTGCATTTTTACTGTTCAACTATTTTTCTCCATTTCTTTTCCTTGTTTATCTCTCTTTGAGTGTTTCTTCATTAGTTTGTTCGTTTAGAAGTTTTCCGTTCTTTTTTTTTTTTGTAACTCAATTTTTATATCAAAGCAAAACTAAAATGCCCCCTCTCCGCCCTCATAACTAATGTGATTAAATATGTCAAGATTTTTAGAGGGGAGGGAGAACATCAATTAAATGGAATTGCCAAGACACAATGCAAAAAAAAAAAAGAAAAGAAAATACCAAAAAAAAAAATAAAAATAAAACTTTAAACAATATATTGAAAAAAAAAAAGAAGGAAATTAAAAACCAACCCAAAAAATAGAGAGGACATTGATGCAGAAAATATCTCAGGCCAAAGCTAAGGTAAGTGCTGCTAATGGATTTTAAAGGTTAAAAGCAAACACACAGGACCACATAATTAAATACATATGTTCACACATGCATACACACACACACACACACATGTGCATTCGAAAGTAAAGACTCTGTACACATCCAGGCATATACATATGACAAAAAAAAGTTACATGAATAAGGATAAGAGCACGTTTATATAGATAGATAGATAGATAGATAGATAGATAGATAGATAGATAGATGCATACATACATACATACAGAGAGAGAGAGATTGATAGATACAGAGAAAGATAGATAGATAGATAGATAGATAGATAGATAGATAGATAGACACTCCAATAAACAGTATAGAATGTGAGTGGACAGCAATAATAGAAATATTAGGGTGAGCAATAATGCAAGGTTGATGCTAAGAGGATATTATTAAAAGGAGGGAGACAAACATTCAGAGTAGGTCACACACACACACACACACACACACACACACACACACACACACACACACACACACACACACACACACACACACACACACACACACACACTAGAGGTGAGAGTAAAAGAAGCTTGGAAGAGGTCAATAACACAAGGTAGTGTAACAGGAAATTTGTGAGAGTTGGTAGCAGGAGAAAGAGTGACAGTAAGAGGATACAGGTAATACAAAAGGAGGTGAGAGTGGAAGGGGGAGGATATTAAGGTCAGTAAGGTTCTAAGAATAAAAAGTTATCAAAAGAAGTGGGTGGATGGGGGGGGAAGTAGAGGTAAATGGGAGTTGCTGACAAAAGGGGAAGAAATGTCAGTCAGTAATTGAAGTTGCTAACTGGTATAGAGACAGTAAGAAGAAAGTTTCTAACATAAGAGTGATAACAAAAGAAAGTTGCTCACAGGATTAAGGAGGAGACAAGTGGAATGTATGTAAAACAAGGGTGACAGTGAATATAAGTTGTGAACCTGAGAAAGTGACATGTTGGTAATGCAAGGAGAGCAATAGTGTGGCTAGCAAGAGGAAAAAAATGTCAGTAAGTGAAGTTGCTAACATAAGGGAGATAACAGAAAAGTTGCTAACAGGAGTAGGAGTGAGAGCCAGTGGATTGTGACAAAACAAGGTTGATAGTGAACGCAAGTTGCTAACATAAAGGGCAAGTAAGTGTAGCAATAAAGTTGCTAACAGAAGTAAGAATGACACATGAAGTTGCTAACATAAATAAGAGGGATAATAAAAGGGAGTCGTTAAGAAGAGAAATAATGACAATAAAAAGTAAGTTGCTAATATATGCAATGACAGCCTGAGAGAAGTTGCTAGCATGAGTAAAAGTAAATGGAATGATGCTAATCAGAAATGTACCAGCATGTATGAAAATTACTAACAAATAGAAAAAGTGAGAGTAAATATGATAGATACTGCTTACAAATTTAATGCTGATAGAAAATGGAAAGTGAGGAAAAGTGACCATTCCTATAAATAGTTGCTTACAAGATGGAATATGACCATACCTCCAGTGCAAAGAAAAGCAAAGTTATATTACAGTATTATTTTGTTATGCCAATTTCATCATACATCTTCAGCTCCCCTCTTATTCCAACGTATATCATATGCATGAATATCCCTAGTCTGAGTGCTGAATCAAGTAATATCACCCTTGATAGCTACACCTGTCTCTGTCTTTTGATTTCTGTAAATTTGAATTTATATATATATATATATATAATTATATGTATTTCTTCTATCTTAATGAATAAAAATTCTTCGGATAGAATAAATGGGTTAATAGAAACCAATGTAGCAAAGAACACAAAATAACTGTGGTTTAGTTCCTGTTTTTAAGGCAGGAACTCCTTGAAATTTTGGGTATTTGAGTATATTTAAAAATTTAAGGAATGGAGAAAACGCATGTTATGCGTTTTCTCCATTCCTTAAATTT
>NC_068997.1:9442903-9448403 GCF_001194135.2 Octopus bimaculoides
TATATATATATATATGTGTTAATATCGAACAGTGAGAATGAGTGCTCAACAATGCATTTGTGGATAAATATCCTTCTTTATTTGTGAATTAATCAGGCTACCATTGGTTTCAGACTGAGAATTCTCAGCAATTATCAACCCTCCATCTTGGATGGAGATGAGTACCAATGGCCCATGTGGGAAGCTAGATAACTGCTGAGTATTCTTCTCAGCATGAAACCAATGGCAACTTTAACCCACAAATAAAGTATATATGTATGAAATATAATCATTTTTTAACTCCAGACATTAGCACAGTGGATTGGTCGAATCATTAGAGAATCAGCTAAATTAACTTTTGGCATGTCTTCTTGCTCTTTATATTCTAAGTTCAATGTATAACGTAGTACCTATACTAGAAGTTACCAGCTCTGGACCACAACATCTAGGCCTAGAAACAAGTGAGTGTTGTTGGCAACAGGAGGGGCATCCAGCCATAGAAACTTTGCCTCAATAAACCCTGTCTGACTCAAGCAAGTGTGGAAAAGAATGCATTAAATGACGATGATGACGACATATGTAACAAAATTAAATGTGAAAGCCATTGACTGTCTCTACTGAATTTTTTCTTCCCCTACCCAACAACCACAAGAATTTGTTTAAAAATCAACACGGCTGTAACTATCCAAAGTATCTAATAATGAAATAAGAGATTATTTCCAGAAATGTCAGCATTGTAAAATTAATCCATACTAATGTCTTTAAATTGAAAAATTCGTTATCCTTTATTTAAGGTCCATATATATACGCAGCATAATTAAATTTTGATTTGATTAATAGTAAATGAAATCAATTTTAAAATAGAAAATATTCAATTAGCAACACAGGTGTTAATGCCTATATGGTTTTCAGGCAATTACTTTTTTCACAGTTAAAAAGAAATTTACATTCTTTGAATTTTTAACATCTTTATGATTTTGTAACCTCTGGTGCTACTTTGCAAATACCTACAATTCCCAAGTGTCCCTCTTTCCAAATTAGGTTTATTCTTGCAGATAGGAAACAAAGCTTTGGATTTCTGATAATCTTATCTGCAATATATTTCAAATCAGCACGTAATGAGCCAATGATGGAACCTCTATGTGGTCATTAAACTTCCTAGAAATAGCAGCTAAATGTACCTCAAATCATACCTGTCTTAATAACAAGGAAGGTATACTGGGTAATATCTCTTAACTTCTGCCGTTTACTTGTTTCAGTCATTGTACTGTGACCATGCTGGGGCACCACCTTGAAGGGCTTTACATGAACACATTGATTCTGGTACTTATTTTTTAAAACTAGTACTTATTCTATCAGTTTCTTTTGCCAACTGCAAAGTTGCAGGGACATAAACAAACCAACACAAATTGTCAAATAGCGTGTAATGACAAACATAAATACAAAGGCACACACACATGCATAAATATACAATAGGCTTCCACACAGTTTCCATCTATGAAATTCACAGCCAAAGTATTGGTTGGCCCAGGGTTATAGTAGAAGACATTGCCGAAGGTGCCACGCAGTGGGACTGAACCTGGAACCATGTAGTTGGGAAGCAAACCTCTTACCCCACACCCACACCTGCACCCATGAGAGCAATTATAAAAGTGAAGGCATCAAGGAATGGTTCTTTGAGGCATTCTGCTGAGAATCAATTTCTTTGATTGAAAGTACTCAACTTCTGTTGGTTTTAAAAAAAAAAGTCCATGTAACTAAACACTATTCTAGTTTTTCATCAAAATTGAGGTATTTTATCCCATTAACAAAAGGTGAGGAGTTTACAACTTCCAAAGAAGTTTTGAAAAGATATGTGAAGTGGTTTGACAAGAGATGTTTTACTTGTTCTTAGCAGAACTGTCAAGAAATCAACATGGTTTATTGTATCTATTAAATTTACTTCTTTTCTATTACTTAGAAAGCTGGGTTTGAACTTGAACTCTATATCTATATCCATTCAGTCATGCTATTTCAAAGCAGAAGTAGAAATGTTTTTAGTAGGGAGTAACTTGTTACTTACAGATTTAATTGAGTGCAAAGAAAAGAATAAATAATTTACTGATCTAAAGTTCACAGTGTCAGTTTTATACAACAATTGATGATAATAATGACTATCCTCATTATCAGCATCACCATCTCAACATGTTCTATCAAGAGAGCAAGCCTTTGATGGTTCATAGCACTGAATCTTTTTATGTTTCTTAATAAAGAGTTATTTTATCAGCATATTCTGTACTTTGTCTAAGCTGCAACTTTGAAGGCCTTTTTAGGGTCACCTCAACCTGTGATCATCAACAATCTTTAGCACTCATTCTCATCGCTTGTCATATTCAGAGTCACAAACGGTGAATCCGCAGACTTCTGGGGCATCGAGCTGAGGAGTCAGAGCAGTTCCTTTCCTACATTGTGCCTGTACTCAGCAAACTTAGTACACAAACACTAAGTCCACCTAACCTTAAGTAGGTACTGATGAGTGGTATAATTTGTGTCTGTAAGAAGCAGCACTCAGAGATTAACAAATATTTAGTTTACGTTAGTGAATTCAACTCCACACATAAACAAAAAAAAGCTACATGCAATAAATCAACTTTCCATTCAGGGAAAAACTTATCCTTGATCTACTTATAGAGAACTAATGATACAGACTGATCCGGTGAAATATTGCAGTTTAGAGAAAGATTAACTACAACATGCATTTATATTCACATATCTACACTTGTGTAACCATCTCTCTTGTTTACTCTAGTCATGATGGCAAGCCACTTCCTCATCTCACTTGTACTCAACCTTTCTACCAAGTAAACATTCTACTTGAATGAGAAAGTAGGTAAACATTTGTTGCCTGGATAGGCTTCATGTGGAAGCACTTCAATGAGTTATTTTAACAATGGCTTTGCTAATGTCAGGCATAGCATTAGAATTTACTAATAGCAGGATGGCAATAATACCTAACAATAGAGTGAATATCATGCAGAACGTCAGTATGTGTTACTTAATTGCTTGTTAACCATAGAATGGACAGTAGACTAAACTAGAAATAATTCATTCTTTAAACACTTTGAGAGCATATTTCTAATAACAATATACTTCTGCCTTTGCATTTTAATTTGCAAAACAATCAATAATTATGAAGGGTTTCTTGAAATTACTTCCAACTTAATAAAATGCAAATGCTTTCATATTACAGTTCTAATGTTATCAAGTACTAATGAGATTTCAGACCAAGATTTTGATTTTCATTCAAACACTTTTAGTAGAGCTGGTTTCAAGCAGGTTTGTTTTAAAAGGTTGAACAATTGTGATAGTGTTTCACTATAGTGCTTAAATTGCTGGACTGTCAATGTAAAGGTTATAAGTTTAAGTGCTGTCATTGATACCAGTTAATGTGTTTAAGCCTGGAACCTTACTAAAAAGAGAATAATTATATCTAAAAGAAGATGGTTTCTTTTCATTCACCTTCAGTGAATGTAGTTTTAGCCAGAAGGAGTTGATGTTGGCAGATGGTGTCTAATGGTCATTGCATGTTCTGACGCTGAGCCATAACACCTTCCCATTGGCTGGATATTAACTAATGGACTCGGGTATGGTAACTTAATAAAATAGTGTATCTATTTGAAACTAGGTATTTTTAATTAGTATAAAATACAAAGTGAAGTTGCTACAATAAATAATTAAATAAAATTTATCCCAAGACTTATTTGTATATCTAAATTTACAGAAGCATTCAACATATAAGCATAAAGATGTAAGCGTATAGATAAATGTAAGAATGTTAAGGGAAAAGTTTTCCAAATAAAGAGAAAAAATCTATACAAGACTGTCATTTAGAAATGTTGATGCAGAAAAATTCCAGATATGACCACCATCCACGTTATGCAAACAAATATGAAAATGTTGGAGAAAAGTGTACATAAATGATTCCTGCGGCAAACCATTGTCTTCTATAGAAGAAACTCTACATGAGGTTTAGTGTAATCTATTCCATGGCATTTATCATTATTGAGTAGCAATGCATTGTTATCGAAGACATACTTAGAGAAAAACAGAGTGAAATGTACACCAATGTAATGAAACCATCAATATAGACAAAGTTTCTGATCTGTCAATATTTTGCACTTGTATGACAGTACAAAATATCAAGAAATTATAGAAATGGACTATTTCAACTTATAAATACAATTATAGCATTTCTTACACTACCCTTTTTCTTTCAGCACTGTAGCATCTTTTCATTTACTTTTTTTTCCTTTTTTCTTGTTTTTCTGTCAAGATTGAAGTAATTTTGTACATTAGAAATGTGCTTTTAGCTTCTTCATACTGTTAAGGTAATATGAATTTGTACATTGGTTCATTGTCGTGTTTACAAAAGAAATGATCAAATTAATGTACGTTGATAGACTACGGAAGTCTAATAAAGTGACATTAGACCACAGTGTATTTTATTCCACATAATGTACAACCAATTTATTTGTGCTTCTGGTATATGTCTCTCAGCAGAAAAGTAGAAGACCTCATATAAGACAAGGTCACATAAGAATTAATATATTCTAGTGTTAGAGATAAGATGCTTAAAAATCAAGTCTTTGCTATATACGAGATATTGAAAAGATGGGCTGTTTTCCTCTAGAATTAAGTAGATTGGATGGAAAAGCTGACGGGTAGGGTTTTTTTTTTCTCTTCTTTTTCTGTGTTCTTTCTGAATAGACCAAATGACCATTTCTCAACTCCAAGTATTTTCTATGGCTTGGTTTAATAAACAAGATTGTTATATTTAGAGAAATAATTCTCAATATTCCTCGATGTCTCTCTCTTTCTCTTTAACTATGTATTAAATTTCTTTTCTGAGCTCATTCAAAAGACAATCAAACCAGCACATGAGAAAGAATTCTCATACGTTCACTGTTCTGAATATAGCCAAATTAAACTTTTAGCATATATCTTATCTTTAGAAAGATATTCATAAAAAAAAGTAAAAATGATATATCTACAAGTACACATACACACACACATGTACATATATATATTTTCTCTTCATGTAATCGTCTTGCTTTCTTCTGCTCTTTTTATCTATCAGAGTTCTTTATATGGTAAATGAAAAAGTAGAATGAAAGGAGGGTTAGAACAAATTCTATTATGCCCTATAATTTTTGTTAAACCAAATATTTCCTTTCAATTTAGACTCCTTAAAAAATTTTTGATAACAAAGAACTGAAGATTTCAAGAGCAATACATACAAACACACACACACACACGCAGACATGTATATATATATCTTATTACTAGATACACATTCCTAAAAATCAATTTGAATTTTTATTTTGAAGTATTCAGTTGTTGTAAACACTGATAAGGATTTAACGAAAATATGCCAATATTTTCATTACAATGCTGAGAGAAGAAATTCTGAAATCTAAATAAATGGAAAAAAAATTCAGTAACACAAAAGAAGAAAATGAAACTCAGTATTTTCTTTTATTAT
>NC_068997.1:9448579-9449415 GCF_001194135.2 Octopus bimaculoides
ATATATATATATATATATATATATATAGATTACATATAGATATTTACCAATATATATATATGTAGGTGTATGTAGACACACACACACGTACACACACACACACACACACACAAAAAGCAGCTGAATTCCAAAATCTTTGATTGTGTATAACTGAAACAACAAGAATAAAATTAGTTTTGAAAATTTTATACAAAATAGAGGTCAATATGGCATTTTGCATTTTGTTTTTGTATTTATTGTTCTTCCTTTCTTTTTTTTTATCTCTGATTTTCCCCTCAAGTTACCTTACTGAATTTTCTTTTGTGGCTGAACCACAGAATTATTGTTATCAAGTGTTTTCTCCAATTTCAATTCATTAAATATTTTTGTTCTTTTCATTTCTATTATTTTATTTCATTCTGGGTTTGTTTGTCTTTTTTAATCATTTTTGTTTCCATTTTAAAATTCTTTTCATCTTCTTTTTAGTTTAATATAAGTGACACTCATCTCCAAGTCACTTGCCAACCAAGTACATCTCTGAAACTTATCTTCAAATGACCTCCCCAAAACAATTTCTTTTTTTTTCCCCATTTTTCTCTTCTATTCGTCTTATTCTATTTTCTTTATGGATGTATATTTTCAAATGAAAATAAGATTTTATTCATGTCTTTATATAAATGCTAACTGAAAATTTTCAAACATTTCATTTGTCTGCTTAATAAAATATATGTATGTATGTATGTATGTACAAACACACACACAAACCATAAAAAAGTCAGGAGGTATGAAAGATTATATTTATTTAACCACTTGTCATATATATACATATATATATATATATATATATATATATATAT
>NC_068997.1:9449425-9449848 GCF_001194135.2 Octopus bimaculoides
GTGTGTGTGTGTGTGTGTGTGTGTGTGTGTGTGTCTTTGTGTTTATGTTGATGTATGTTTGAATGTCATCTCCAACTTCCATCCTGCCTTTAAAGTTAACTTTCTTCTGTAATCTGTTTGAGAATTTTTCATTTTTATTTATTTAATTTTTCATTTATTCATTTTCTTTTCCTTTTTACTTTTTGTCTTTCCATCTCTCCGTCTAATTTATATTTATTTCAATTATAGTTAGCTTGATCTCATTTCATTTTATATTTTAATCCCTTTGTTATGATGATCACTATTTACAAAGATATACATACATATACATAAATATATATATATATTTATAAACATAAATCTCTCTCTCTCTCTCTCTCTCTCTCTCTCTCTCTCTCTCTCTCTATATATATATATATATATATATATATATATATATATATA
>NC_068997.1:9450607-9455042 GCF_001194135.2 Octopus bimaculoides
TAAATAAAAGGGGAAGATAGTGTTCAATACATAGTGAAGAGTTTATTCATAACGTATTTAAACTGAAGATTTGGAGGCTGGTGAAGCTTTATCCTTTGCAGAGCATTCAATAACTTGAGTAGCAACCAAATCTACATCTTAGAACGTGTGTGTGTGTGTGTGTGTGAGTGTGAGAGAGAGAAGGGGGGTGTTAACAGAAGGATAATCTGGGCATCATGAGGTTGACTTTTATCAACGTGTTTCATCGTGATGAAATTTTCACTGCTATCCCAATACCCTTAGGAGAGTAGATAACAGTTTTCATTTCAACTTATCTGTACATGGCTGTAGCTGAGGGCTGATCATTTTTGAACCACAAAAAATAATAGAACTGCTGCTCTATGTTTCTGCACTATGGCCAGATTTTCCGGTATACAAGTTGACATAGTATGTAGTGTAAACAATTAGATGTTGTCATCTTTCCAAATCCTTTTTGCATTTTACGGGGGAATTTTTGGTCTTCTAATGTTGCCAACCTATCTTTTTTTACTGTAAATTTTGGTCAAAAAATTTCGACTTGTATGCCAGAAAATTTGTTAAGCAAATGAGAAGAAAATCTCCACCTAAATAAGACATAGCTGATTGGAAGCAGGTTATTTTGTGGAAGGAATTGAACTTGTCATTGTGAGCCAATTTATTATTAAACAATTCAGAAATGTTAGTACTGTCTAGTACAAGAAATTATTCTATTCATGGTAATTAATTAGAGCTGGATGAACCCAAAATTGAGAGTTGAGTGTTTAGGCAAAGGACACAATGCAGAAGTACTAATGGTAGAATATGAACTGATGACCTCCAAGCTAGTTGTCTGGTATGCTATCAACTTAATCAACCATGTGCTCTACATATCTACAGTAGAGATATGATCTAAATACAAGCTATGAATTATGAAAGGAATTCTAACAATTTATATGGTCTTCATAAGATTATTAGTCACAGAATATTTTAAAAATACTTCAGAACAACAGAGTCAGACTTTGAAACAATTGTACCACTTTATAAATATTATTTTATCATATTACTGTTCAGCTACAGGTCAACTCTGAAGAACAGGCCTTAGATGTATGGGAGTCTAGTTTTGACCATCCTGTCTTTTACTTGAATATAGTGTGTGTTGGACTACATTTTTTGATGTGTACTTTTTTCTGTTTTTTTTTGTTTTTTTTGCCAGATGGCAAAGTGTTGTTTGAGGAATATTTACCTATTATCTCTAGCAAATTGTAGGATGATGTAC
The DNA here is from genome assembly GCF_001194135.2 of Octopus bimaculoides. Classification (NCBI taxonomy): domain Eukaryota; kingdom Metazoa; phylum Mollusca; class Cephalopoda; order Octopoda; family Octopodidae; genus Octopus; species Octopus bimaculoides. The sequence goes on from NC_068997.1 coordinate 9,451,881, forward strand.
AGCAGGTGTGGGCAACCATTTTTAAGAAGCTGGCAGCATGAGACATAATTCATCATCAAGCAGGCCACACTACTAAAAGATTTCCAGCTAATTTCTCATTAGATGTGCCATTGTAAAAGTTCTGTGGGTCACAGTTTGCCCATGACTGATGCAGCAGTTCCCACATGGAACTCATAATCAAGACAGCTCAGCTATCGCATCGACCTCATTAGTTTCATAATAATGTTATCAACAGTAGAGTTGGTATGTTGTGTTGACTTCTGACAAATAAGGTTGATATGTTTTATAGCTAGCCACCATCATTGCCCTAACATACTTTTAACTGTTTCTAGTTGAACTGATGTAATTGTAAATAAAACATCATAAGTAATTCATTGCTTCCCTGCATTGGGTTCACTGACAATGAGGCACTGTGTATATTTAATGAGAACCTTTCAGCTTCTTTCTCCATATTCAAGTCTTCCTTTGGGTTTGCAGAAAAAGAGAAGAGCTTTATCTATCTTTGTTTACCATATTCTAATTCTATCAGTGCCACATTAAAGTGAGCTCAGTGTAAATGACTGTTATTTATTCATTAATTCAGTCAACATTAACGTTTCATAAATTTCCAAATTACAAATTAAATTCAGCAACAATTTGTAGATAAATTCATCAAACATACAGGATAACTTGATCAAAAGATCTATCATTAACTGATGGTGATATTAAAAGTTACTAGTAGCATGGAAAACAAAAACAAAAAAAATAAGAGGGTTTTTTTTATATATTTTATTTATATTTTTTCCCCTTATTTAAGATGTCTCCAGACCTTCAAAGCTATTCTGATGAGATGTAAGAGATAACAAATATTGAAAATAAATAAAAACTCCAGCACATATTGAGCTGGTGGTTTTTGAAATTATTTCAGTCCCTGGCTGCTATGCACTGCTTATTAGAAAATAAATCTGTGTCAACAGTTTTGTAGAATCAAGACAATTACTATCAAAGACAAGTTTAATTACACCAACAAAAGAATTATAATTACATGCCTGCATTGCTGAGATCAGTTAATATGTGGTGTGATAGATAAAAGCAGGGAAAATCCAATATTACATATGAAGGTACTCTAAGATCAATCCTAACACAAGCTTAGATAGATATGCATGTATGATTTTTGTGTATATGTTTGTGTATGTATGTATGTGTATGTTTGTGTGTATATTATTGGATTCCATATCAACTCCAGTATTTATTTTATCAATCTCCATTTATCAAACAGTTAGGTTGCTGTTTTGATGTGATACAGTTTGTCTTCATGTAACTTATTACACCAGTGCACACACACACACAAACACACAGATACATAATGGACCTTTAGATAGTTTCTGTTGACTAAATTCCATTCATAAGGCATTGGTCAACCAGAGGCAAGAACAGAAGACACTCGCCAAAGTTGCTGTGAGATTGAACCTGAAGCCATAGGATTGCAAACCAAACATCTTAACCATATGGCTATACTTGCACCAAATCGCTGTATCAACCAGACTAACAGGTATTCTTATACATCACTGGTCACAATGCTCTTTCTTGCACTGCTGTAGCTTTTGAATGATGCCCCCCTGCTGATGAGGTCAAGTGGCCAACATCCCCCCACCCCCGGAACAAAATGTCAGTCTATTGCAGGGTGACCCATTTACAGCTAAGTGGACCGAAGCAACATAAAATGAAATGTTTTGCTCAAGAACACAACACACTGCCAGTCTGGGAATTGAAACCACAATCCTGCAATCACAAGTGCAACACCCTAACCAAAAGGACACACACCTTCACCTAATACATTAAGTTAATTCCGTCTGCTGCCACAATCTCACCCCAGGACAGTTGTCCATCTCACCACATATTTAAAAAATAACCCACCCTGTTATCCCCCCTGTAAATGATCTCCTGCCTTTCTTTCAAATGAAAATAGAATGAAACTGCTGTAGAAAAGGGGTAAGACTGGAGGGTGCATGAAACCTGACAAAGGTTTAATGGGTGGAAAGTATTGAGAAGAAAATATTTCATTGTGTAAAAAAATGGTTTAATGAAATTATTTACATTCAGTTAGCAACATAAAAGAGCAATGGGTGGAGCAGAACAAAACTGCCAATAACAAGAATCCCCTTCTCTTTCCTTCTCACCAGTCTTGCTTCGCAGCCTTTTCTTTTCACAACATTGGTGGTACCCCCAATGAAAATCATCCCTAATAAAATGGTAGCTTTTGTTTGTTTCTCTTCTTCTAAAATTGAACATTAAAGTGGAATTTTTTTGTACACTGTTCAATTTAAAGGAAAAAAAAGTTTATTACAAGGCTTTGAAGTGTCAAAATTGCCACCAATAAGATCCTTTTTTTAACACACCCCCTTGTTGTGTGTGTATGTGTGCATGTGCATGTGTGTATGTGTGTGTGTGTGTGTGTGTGTGTGTGTTATTGAAATTCAAATTATGAGTTTTGCAGATTCTTGATGCAATATAAGATTTTTCTATAAAAAAAAAAGAAATCAAGAGTAAATACAAAATAACCCCCCAAAACGCAAACAATTTTTCAAATTGGTGTGTGGATATATGTGTGTGTGTGTGTGTGTGTGTGTGTGTGTGTGTATATATATACAGATACACACATACACACACACACACACACATATATATATATATATATATATGCAATGTGAGAGAGCAGGGACAAACATGTATGTATGTGTATATATATATATCTATCTATCAATCAATTTATCTGGAACATATGATTATGAATGTATTAGAGTCATTTGTGCAGTTTTTCTGCCTGGTAAATTTCAGGAATACCAAACAGGTCAGTTACTATAGACATAGTAACTGGAGTAGCCGGAGTAACAGCATATGGATGCTCATACATGACCACATGAATTGGTGTTGATGAGAGAACATGGCTACCATTAAAAAACATCAGATGAAATTTGTGTCAATGAAGTTAACATCCACAGGCATAGGAGACGTTGTGTGATCAGAAACTTGATTCCCAACCACATGGTTCCGAGTACAGTCTCATTGCGTGGCACCTTGAGCAAGTGTCTTTTACTATAGCCTCGGGCTGTAAGTGGATTTTGTAGAAGGAAACTGAAAGAAGCATGTCGTGTATGTATATATATATATATATATATATAT
>NC_068997.1:9455142-9458333 GCF_001194135.2 Octopus bimaculoides
CATGGCCACAGTCAAATGACTGAAACAAGTAAAAGAATAAAAGAAAAATACATATAGATACATGTGTGTGTGTGTCACTACAGCTTGATAACTGATGCTGATGTGTTTATGTCCCCGTAACTTAGCAGTTTGGCAATAAAGACCAACAGAATAAGTACCAAGCTGTGGAAAATTAATACTGGGGTTGATTTATTCAACTACAATTCTTCCAGGTGGTGCTGTAGCATGGTCACGGTCTAATCACTGAAGTAAGTACAAAGATAAACTGATAAAAATACCAATGGAAATGCACTTCTTCAGAAATGGTAAGCATCGAGAGAAGATGATTTTATTATTCAAATCCTGGGAATCTTTTGCTGAACAATTTTCAAGATTTAAAACTTTCAAAGAATTAGGAATGATATTTTGATTTTCTTCCATTATGTTGTTTATTGTAACAGAACATGGCAAGTTGTCAGAATTGTCAGCATGCCTGACAAAACAGTGGCATTTCGTTCATCTCTACATTCTGAGTTCAAATTCTGCTGAGGTCATCTTTGCCTTTCACGCTTTGGGGGGGGGGGGGTCAATAAAATAAGTACCAGTTAAATACCGGGGCCAATGTAATCAACTTACTCTCTCCCCCGAAATTACTAGCCTTGTGCCAAAATTTGATATCCTTATTTACTGTAGCAGGCACAGCACCACAGAGCAATGAAACGCTTGTTAATTCTACAAATCTGCTAATGCTTTCAGTAGGGAGTTGTGCTTATTCACAAAGACATGGTACCTATTTGCATCTATATAAACTGGAACACAACACAGATTGTAGGTATTCTACCACTCTAATGATTAACCAGCTGTGATTGATTGATTGATTAACACATATTACTCCAGGTATTTATAAAGGTGTGCTTTGTTTAACTAGGCATAAAGACACAATCTATATTATGAAAGTATGTTGGAAAGCTGTGATATTGAAATCTTTCACAAAAGAATTACGCAGTATCATTCAAGTCAAATAGATTCAACTGAGAATAAAGGTCTTGTAGTCTTAGTTTGTTTGGAATCAACCCTCTTGTTCTTCTCTCTTTGGGAAATGTGCCTTTTAATTAAACCCCAAATGCTTGCTCGAAAGCAGGAAATTGAAACATTTCATGCCTTTCCTAAAAAATATATGTTGTTAGTAAAGCAATTTCCATAAGATTTAATCCACTGAAGGTTCTTTTTTTTTCCTCCACATTACCATTCTATCACAGCAGAATAACAACATGGTGGTTTCTTACACTGACATAGAAACACTCAATATATATATGTTAGGTGCAGGTATGGCAGCATGGTTAAGAAGCTTGCTTTTCAACCATGAAGCCGTTAGTTCAATACCAGTGAGTGGCACCTTGGGAAATTGTCTTCTACTATCACCACGGGTCGACCAAAGTGGACTTGATAGACAGAAACATCATGTGTGTGTGTGTGTTGTCATCATCATCATCATCATCATCATCATCGTTGTTGTTGTTGTTGTTTAACGTCTGCCTTCTATGCTGGCATGGGTTGGATGGTTTGACAGGAGCTGGCCAGGCAGAAAACTGCATCAGACTTCTGTGTCTGTCTTGGCACAGTTTTTACGGTTGGATGCCCTTTCTAACACCAAACACCCAGCAGAGTGGACTCTGTGTGTGTGTGTGTGTGTGTGTGTGTGTGTGTGTGTGTGTGTGTGTGTGTGTGTGTGCACACACAATGTATGTGTGTGGTGTACTCTTGTCCTGGCATCATTTGATGGGAGTAAACAAACATCACCATCATAAAAGCGATGATGTTTGTTTTCAGTCTTCTATGAAAGACACGTCAGGCCATGAGGAAGTATTTCCTTGCTTGGAAACAAGTGAGGGTTGGTGATAGGGAGAACATCCAGTTGTAGAAAATCTGCCTCAACAAGTTCTGCCTGACCCATGCAAGCATGGAAAAAAAAAATGAATGTTAAACGATGATGATGATGATGATGATGATGATGCTCAGGTGGTTTTTAGCCAGTAAGCCATTGGACAAAGCTATGCATGTTCTCCATGATAAATGACAACTAAAAGAAATTAAATAAAAATAGCACAAAACATTTCAACCCAGTCAAGTCTCATTGTTAGGTTCCTGCTCCAATACACATTGAACAGTGAACCAATGAGAAGGGTTAAAGTTAAGGTTAGGGTTAGGGTTGGGGGGGGGGGTCCTCTATACAGTAACCTGACCTGCTAGAATTAGCACTCTAATCTCTTTCAAATCATATTCTGCTCCTTTTAAAAACAAGAGAAAACACATGTTTTGATATTATAGCCTCACTTATTCTATACAAGAAAAACTTATGTATGTGTCATGTACATTATCTAAATTATTGTTATTGATGTTTCATCAACATTAGATCCACCATCCTCATTCAAATAATCTTTCATTCACGTTTTCCTTCCTTCCCCCGCCACCCCTCTTTCTCTCTTCAGCTTCAGTAAGTTCTTTGTTCCTTAATCAGTTTCAAGACTCTCGAATATAGTCTCAGCCTTATACTTATTTACTATTATTTATTTGGACAGCTGGTGATGTGCCCCCTCTCTCTCACCCCACCTGCTTTATAGTTTATAGTTTTAACCACAAAACACTTATTGTTTACACCAAAAAAAAAAAGAAAAAAATGAAGAAAAAGACAAAGTATTAAAGAGCTTCTTTATTTTTATTTCTATTTTTATTGGAATAATACAGATTTCTATTTTAGACAGTCAAACGTAACTGATGTTTAATAAATATCACTTCTAAGGTGACCTATCCCCACCCTAAACACAAATATCTTGTTTATCTTACAACTATTGCAAGAGATTAAAATCTACAACAACAAAAAACAATTGCAGGTCTTATTTCTTTACTGCCCACAAGGGGCTACACACAGAGGGGACAAACAAGGACAGGCAAACAGTTTAAGTCGATTATATTGACCCCAGTGCGTAACTGGTATTTATTTAATCGATCCCCGAAAGGATGAAAGGCAAAGTTGACCTCGGTGGAATTTGAACTCAGAATGTAATGGCAGACGAAATACCGCTAAGCATTTCGCCCGGCTTGCTAACGGTTCTGCCAGCTCGCCGCCTTATTGCAGGTCTTGTCTTACACACACACTCTCACACAGAGGTCACATATGTGTGTGTGGATATATATATATATATATATATATA
>NC_068997.1:9464869-9472462 GCF_001194135.2 Octopus bimaculoides
GAGAGTAGGTATGTGTGTGTGTGTGTGTGTGTGTGTGTGTGTGTGTGTGTGTATATACACATACATATGTATAAACACATATATAATCTGTCAGTAAAATATCCCTTTAATATTAATAGAAATTCTGTTAAAAAAATACTTTCTCTATTGATTGTCAAATAAAAGAGAAAAAAAAAAATCTGGTCCTTACAACATTTAACAATATAATGGTGCCAGAACTATATTTGGTATGGAAAAATAACAATTCATAGAGTATTATAACAATTTATCAAATAGCAAGATTTTTTTTTTTGGAAAAGTTTTTCTAATATATATTTTAAGTCTTTGGTTCTTTTATATTTTTTTTCCAGTTTTTTTTTTTTATGTCAATTTTATTATTTTATTGTTTACTATTAATGACAAATAGTTTTAATATTGTAAAGTAGTTTATATAAAGAATAACAGCTACTAACTCAATTACTTTTATATTATATTATACATAGTTTGTGAGTATGTGTGTAGGTTTACTAATATATATGTGTGTGTGTGTGTGTGTTATACACACAATATACACATATAGATATATGCATATGCACACACATTATACACCTACCAATTGATGGAGATACATATCTCATGAACACTCAAATGTATTAATTCAAAGCTGAAGTTTCACTGCATTGCTAATCCAATTTGACCAGTTTACTAAATCACACACACACACTAGATATACACACACACACACACACATATACACACACACACACACACACACGCACACACCGCATAAGGTGTACAATATTAGATGTTGCTTAAAAGCATGAATTTTGACATTTATGGAACAAATTAATTTAAAAAGCAAACTATTATTTATTTCACTCCATTATTAAAATACCTTGTTATATTTATTTTTATTTTATCACATCAGAGTGTCGGCTTCGATGTTTTGAGTGAAGCTAATGGCGAGGAGACGATATATTATGTAATAGAATACAGTTTAGTGTTTCAGATTTCTGTGTTCAAATTCCTCACATGTGAACTTCTTTGTTTTTTTTTTGTTTGTTTTTTTTATTCCATCAGATTTGGTTAAGGAACTGACAAGTGATACTCTGAGACCATGTTACCCAACTATGTTGTTCTTTCATTGCAAAGGTGGGAGTGGAGGAGAGAGATGGGAGGAAGGAGGGGATTGTCTACTTCATGAACAGATTGTCAAAAAAATATGCTTGTTGAGTCAACAGGGTAACAGACAACCAATCAGCTGGCAGATTGATGCTGGTAGCTTACATCCTGTTACCAGCACTGTGTTGTGTCTGTTGGCCAATGATCTTAATTTCTCAAATGGTCTGTTACATTTAGCTATAAATAAGTACAGGAGAGTGGAAACAACTCGCTGCATTACAGCAGGGCAAAGACTGTAATAATAATAATAATAATAATAATAATAATAATAATAATAATAATAATAATAATAATAATAAATTTTAAAAAATTATTTATATATTTACAATGGTGAGATCAACACCTGTTGATATAATTTGGTAGTAGAAAAGCTTTGTAAGTGAATTAAGTAGACAGAAACTGAAAGAAGCTCAGTGTGTGCGTGTGCGCACGTGTGTTTATCTTGACATTGTGTGATAGTTGTAAATGAGTTTCCTTCTCATACAAGCACTGTCCTCCATTTTCAGTATTCCACAAAAACATGTCTGGCCACAGGGAAATATTACTTTGCTTGGAAACAGGGGAGGGTTGGTGGCAGGAAGGGCATCCAGCTGTAGAAAATCTGCCTCAATAAATCTATCCAACTCATGCAAATACAGAAAAAATGGAGGTTAAAACAATGATGATTCAGAGTTCTGTTAAATTGATATGTCTGAGAGATATACAACATGAAGACTAAATATTCCATTAGTGCCTTAATGATACCATGAGCTATTGCTCCTTATTTTCTGTCCCCAGGAATAGAAGTTGAAGAGATAAGATGCAGGTAATTATACAGCTTCAGGCTATTGTTAAATTACCTTAGTTACTTCTGTGTGAGCAGGCCTAATAACTGATGAAATAATTGATGAAATAATTGATGAAATAACATCTTTAATTAAGATTACTAGTAATTATTGTCCTGTGTTTTATTATCGTGCATGCAATCTTAAAATGATGGCAGAATAAATGTAGATATATCTAACAGCTACAGAGTATGTCCATAGAGATTTGGCTACTACACACAACATGTAAGTGCCCAGAAGCCCCCCCCCCCACACTGGCTTGCATACAAATACGTGAGAACTCTATCATTGAAATAAAGTCAGTGATGCTATGTCTTCACGTAATCTATCCTGAGAAAGTGAAACCAGTCCCCAGTGTTGTATAGTAACCAAACACTTGTCAAGTACTCAACACCACTCCTTATAACAGAGAGGTCTGCTTACTCTTGTTACCTATTTACTGTTAGATTAACTAAAACAGCAACCAGTAAGTGTTTCGCCCATAGATACAGCACAATGGTGGTGACAAGCTATGAACTATATATACTTCAGGCAGGAGTTTTACATCCTGTCAACCCACCAAGCAGAAACTCTCTATGGGACAAGGAAACAATAAATATTCTTTTCTACTCTAGGCACAAGGCCCAAAATTTTGGGGGAGGGGGCCAGTGGATTAGATCGACCCCAGTACACAACTGGAACTGAATTTATCAACCCTGAAAGGATGAAAGGCAAAGTCGACCACAGAGAAATTTGAACTTAGAAAGCAAAGACATACAAAATACTTATTTCTTTATTGCCCACAAGGGGCTAAACATAGAGGGGACAAACAAGGACAGACAAAGGGATTAAGTCGATTACATCGACCCCAGTGCGTAGTTGGTACTTAATTTATCGACCCCGAAAGGATGAAAGGCAAAGTCGGCCTCGGCGGAATTTGAACTCAGAATGTAACAGCAGACGAAATACCGCTAAGCATTTCGCCTTGCGTGCTAACGTTTCTGCCAGCTCACTGCTAAGCGTTTTGCCGGGTGTGCTAACGTTTCTAAATATTAAAAATTAAAAAAATAAATTGCATAAAAGTGATCAAATATATCACATTAAAAAGATAGATTATAACTGATTGTTAACAAGTAACAATAGATTTATTTCTCCATCAACAAAAAAATTACCCATTAATTGCTGACTGATAATTAGTCAATAATATGTTTATCTTTACACTTCATTTATTTTGTTGGTGCCCTTGAGAAAGGTCTAAATACCAAAGTCTCATTTTTTTTCTCTTCCTCAAATACGGGTACCTTTCTGACCAACTGAAACTGACATTTAGTTTATCTTTAAGGTGGTGAGCGGACAGCAATTATTATCATACCTGGTGAAATACTTAACAGCATTTCATCCATTTCCACGTTCTGGGTTCCAATTCTGCTGAGGTCAACTTTTCCTTTCATCCTTTCAGGGAGGTGGGGGTTTTGGGGAAATAAGTACCTGTTGAGTACTAGGGTCAATGTAATCGACATACTCACTGCTCTGAAAATGCTGGCCTTGTGCCAAAATCTGAAACCAATATCTTACTTTATCTCTTCAACTACAAAATTGGCAAAACAAGTTCCTGGTGAAATGAAACAGTAACTCTGCTTCAACCTCCACAGATGCAACAATTTCACTTCGTTTCAAACGGACCAGTAACGATGCACTTCGGAAAAGAAGTTATGAACTTGGCGTTAGGAAGAGCATCCAGCCATAGAAACCATGCCACAACAGACAATTACAGACTGGTCAGCACCGTGGCTGGCTAGCTCCATGTCAAACCATCCAACCCATGTCAGCATGGAAAACAGACATATGATGATGATGATGATGATGATGATGATGGTGGTGGTGGTGGTGGTGGTGGTGGTGGTGGTGGTGGTGGTGGTGGTATTGATGATGAACATCACAATCTCACATTTCTCCAGACTTCAAAATCTGGGGTTTTATGGTTATGAAGGAAATCACTGGTCTTAGTTACGTATCCCTTGTAAATTTTTTGTAAACAGTGTCAGGACTGTATATATGTTGTGTGAGTGGGACTGTTTTGTGTCTCCTTGTCTTGACATTGCAGGCTGGTTGTAAATGAGTGTCACCATCATACAAGTAGTGTCATTCACTTACAATATTTTTATAAGAACATTTCTTGCCAAGGGAAAATATTACCTTGCTAGAAACAGGTGAGGGTTGGCAACAGGAAGGGCATCCAGCCATGGAAAATCTTCCTGACCCATGCAAGCAGACATTAAATGATGATGACGAGTCAACAACTTGGTTTACCACATGGCCATTGATAGATGACTAGGTGACTAGCAAAGTTCATTGTGGTAAAAGGGATTGGTAATGTAATATTTAAATAAAAGATTTGTATGTGGGAATCAAAGTAAGTTGTGACTTTGTCAAGGTTTGCAAAGAGATTATCTGCTACCGTGCAGTACTCACCACATGTCGCCACATGGTGAATAGAAGTCAATGTAGATATGGGAATATCAAGTAACAATGATTTACAATGGATTTTATTTCCTTTTCATAAAATTGATTAAAATGACCTTTTAGCTTTATTAGAGTAATGATTATGAAGCAAAATGGTTGCCATGTTGTAAATGAGGGCTGTAACTGTGCTTGTCCTTGTTTTTTGTATGGGTTAAATGGAGGAGAATCCATGTTGAGCAGCTTGGTGTAGGAAGGATGTCAAACTTGAAAACATTACAAATGTTACATAGAAAAGTAGATACAAAAAGCAGTAAAAAAAAAAAAAAGAATGAAAGTAGTTTTCCTTTTACAGAAATAACTAAAAATATCTATAGCCTTCATACATACATAAATACATACATATATGAATATACATACACGTACATATATACATACATACACACAAAACACACAAAGAAAAGTATTTTTATAATAATGAAAGGAAAGCAAAAAATTCACAGAAAGAAAGAAAAAGATTGCATTCAAACAGGTCATCCATGTAAACTGTGGTTTGTGGAAGACTATCAGAAAAGCATAAGTTCACAATTATTAAAGAAAGCTGAATGAATGGAAGACTACTGTCTTCTTCTCCCAGTCAAAACAAGACAGAAAGCACTCACCCTGCTGGCTGACCTATATAAATAATAGGCTAATGGCTCAGCGGTAGAGAGTGTCAGTCTAAACTGGATAATTGCTTGAGCTGAAGTGACCTGCTTCAGTGAGGGACACAGGGCACAGATTTAGTTTTTTTCAGTTAAGGTTGACTAAATCTTTTTTTTTTTGTTTTCTTTTTTTTGAGATTAGCAAATCTCAAAAAAGTGACTGTAAATAGGTGCAGGTGTGGCTGTGGCTGTGTGGTAAGAAATTTGCTTCACAACCACATGGTTCCAGGTTCAGCTCCACTGCATGGCATCTTGGGCAATTGTCTTCTACTACAGCCTCCAGCCAACCAAAGCCTTGTGAGTGGATTTGGTAGGTGGAAACTGAAAGAAGCCCATTGTGTGCATGTGTGTGTGTGAGTGTGCACATGTGTGTGTGTGTGTGTGTGTGTAAGTGGTTTAGCAAAAGAGACCAATAGGATAAGCACCAAACTTTAAAAGATGTCCTATCTACTGAAGATGAGGTAGGACAATTGCTGTGCTGATGATACTTACTGAAGTAGAAAAAAATATCCACAGCTGGACATGTTTCTGCTTCCATAAGCATCATCAGAACAGCGATTGCCCTATCTTATCTTCAGCACATACGAAAAAATAGGTAAAATATATTTCCCTATCACCATTATCATCATTTTACATTTACAAAGTGAGGGAAGGAGGAGAGAGATAAGAACTGAAGAAGGAAGGTAGATAGAGCCAATACCCCCAAACAAGACAGAATATGAAAAGGTAAGGAGTTCATAGTAACATGAAAGAATAGGTCCAAAATAGTCATCAAGGACAGGTGAAAAAGAAAATCTGTAGTTCTGTGGAAATCAATTAATTGCTGAGAAAAATATGGGATTTTAGTTCACAGGTGATCTAAATGACGAGGTATGCTGGGTAAGTGCTGTAAAATTACCAGGGCTCCACGAATATTTACACTACGTAGGCTTTTAATCATTCCTGGATTTACATAGGACAGTACCCAAAGACTTATGGACTAGCATCTACACTATTGGAAACTTGAACTGTAAACCTTTATGCTTCTTTTTTCTTCACTTCTTTATTTCTTTTTTCTCCAGTTTTTTATTTCAGCATCTCCTTAACCTATACCCTTCACAGTTTTCCTATTTGTCTCTGATGACGGAATATCCCATATTCCCCTCATTTGTATAATCATCGAACTTGGAGCTTAACTATAGTCTGTCCATAGCACTTACTCAGTATTAGCAGACACCTTTGGGCCTTCTTGACACCATTATCTCTCATACTCTATATATATACATACACACACACACACCAATGATGGGGCCTTGTTTCTTTTCTATTGGAGATCTCTTCTTTTCTGTCTTGTAACTTACTTGGCAACCGCAGTGGTATGAAAAAAAGCACCTAGGACATAACTCTAAGGTGGTTGGCATTAGGAAGGGCATTAAGCTATAGAGAAGATGCCAAAGCTGATAATAGAATGTGCAGCTCTGGAGCTTGCCAGATCATGTTAAATTGTCCAACCCATGCTAGCATAGAAAATGGTGTTAAATGATGATGATGATGATGATGGTGATGATGATAATTGGACATGGACATGCACAAACATGCAGGCCTGTACGGGGGTATCATTTCTTTTTACTTTAAGGAATTGTTATGTCAAATAAAAGCATAACATAATGAGAGTGTAGCATATTTTTGATAATTTTTCAGTAGTGTTAAAATACATGTACACGTTTTTTTGTAGTGAATTTTTAACATCATGTGACCTCAAAGAGCACCAAGAAAAGATTAAAAAATATTTTTATATTTTCACAAAACTATATGGATAATTTCAACACTAAGTTTAGATAATGAGTGAGGAATACCATAAATACAGATATTTGGGACATTTATTTACGTTATTTTAATAGTAGAATTGCAAGTAAAATTTCTAACAAAACATCAAAAAAAAACTTACTAGAAATAATTCACAAACATGTTTTCAATGCAAGATTACACACACACACACACACACATGGACATGTAATTGTTTGTCACAACAAGAACTACATACGCATCATAAATAACATTTCTACGATTTTTGTATTGGCTGATTTCTTTAAAATTATAAACCTCAGCAATGTAAGCCATAAGTAAATATTATCAAAACTAGATTTAGATCGAAAAATCTCTTTGAGTTTCAAGATTATACAATATTTTCTTCATTCACTATTATTTTCTTGGAAAAAAAACACAAAAAGTTAAATCAAGTAATTACAGCATATATATATTTACACACACACACACACACACACACACACACACACACACACATCAATGATAGCAATTCTGTGTTCTTCCATTTTGGATGGGTAAGTTTTCTTTTTTTGCCTATTTGTTTTTAAATTTACGGTAAACATCACCAAGAATTCAATATCCATTATTTTATGCTTGCCTGAATTCCTAAGTTATCTAGATGCACAGATACATATATTTCACTTATAAATACATATATG
>NC_068997.1:9474218-9481370 GCF_001194135.2 Octopus bimaculoides
AATAGAAGATGTGAACTCAGAGAACCATGTGGCAATCACATAAAGCTCTTCTAATGGACATAGTTATCAGACCACATTGTAATCCAATATAGAGAAATGTAATGCAGAGAAGTGTAATCCTAAGGATGTTGGTGGTTAAATAAATATATTCATTTTGCATAACTCCTGACTTTTTACGGTTTACAAATATATATATATATATATATATATATATATATATATATATATACTGCAGGCTGATGAGTATGTGTTACATGTGGCCTACCAGCACAAAAATATCCTTGTATGTACAGGGAAGGTGGCATCACCTCTCACCCAAAGGGTTTTGCCCATGCAGCATTCCTGACGAAGGATTGAATCTGAAAAGTTGGATATTCCACTTCTCACAGCAAATTCACTTCACCCCTTTCACTTTTATATATATGTGTGTTTGTATACATATGTGTGTGTGTATATATATATGTATGTATATGTATACACACACACACACATATATAGACAATGCCATAAGAAACAAGGTGAGAAATGAAGCAGGTAAGAAAAGCAAAATAATATGCTGCACAAATACCAATTCAAAGAGAAATTTTACTAGAAAAAATTTTATATATATATATATATATATATATATATATATATATATCATCATCATCGATGATGATGATATATATATATATATATAGTTACATATATATACATATTTTTGTGTCGTAGAATTTCACTTTCCTTACCCATTCCTTTTATCTCCTTTTTTAGATGTTATTTTGTATGTGTTTGTATCAATCATTTTTAGTTCTTTGCTAAAGAAATTCATTCTACTTGATATATTGGCAATTCTTCAGCTTCAACATCTAGTTTTTGTCGCCTAGCAACTCAAGAAAATATGGTGAATTTTCACCACCCTCTAAAATGCCCAAATGCATATTTCCCCTAATTCTTACTGCTTATGAAACACTTCCTTGAAAATTCTAAAATCTTATATTATTATTTCAATGGTTTTGCTCGCTTGCATAAAGAAAATTCCAATTTTTATCTTTTATAATGTTTTTCCTGTAAGATTTCTCTTTGAATTGATATTTGTGCAGCATGTTATTTTACTTTTCTTACTTGCTTCATTTCTCACCTTGTTTCTTATAGCATTGTCCATATATTTGGTTGCCATGTAAATTGAAACGCAAAAGATACAGTCAGGTATACTTTAACACACATACTCTCTCTCTCATACACACATACGAAACTAAATGATGTGACATCAGCACTGCAGAGAAAAGCTTCTTTTTCCAGTCTAAACACACATCTAAAATATATCAAACTAACAGAGATCTGAGTTTTTTGACAAATATAAACATTTCAAGAAGCATTTGCTATGATACTGGAAGCCACACCATCATCACCACCAAAGAAAACAACATACTATGTCACATATAACATTAACCCATGAATACAACTCACTACTGAATGTTTTTTATCCACCAACGCAACAACAAAGCTGGACATTTCTACCTTCCCCCCCAAAAAACTACAAATTCATTTTCTTTTATTTTTATTTTCCCCAGTTTATTTTCTCTTTTTCTCCTTTTGTTCTTTATTTCACACTTTTTGACTTCACCTTCATCTACTTCGCTTGCCCTTATACTATCTCTTTTGCACTAGCATGTGTATACATGCAACTGTGTGCATGCGTATATACGTATAGGTGGTCGTGCAGATATATGCACAAAAGTATCTCCACATCCATATAGAGGTATGTACAATCTTGTGTGTGAGCATATGTGTGTGTGTGTATGTGTGTGTATGTACATGTGTGAATGGAAATACAAACATAAAACTGATGACACACACATAAGAATTGCAGCTAAATATTACAACACTTCTATGACAAAATTTCATAAGAAAAGCATTCTTCAAGTGGACGTAGTTCATATGAAGGTCTCGCTTTCAATGCACACAAGCACACACATACCTATATTTACTGACACACATCTACACATTTCTGAAAATATGTAAAAAAAATATATATACTTGAAATACAAATATCTACAGTTTAATTGTAAACAGACCCATCCAAATCTTCCATGTGTGTATGTGTGTATGTATATATATATATATATATATATATATATATAAATATGTATATATGAATATATAAATATATATATAAATATGTATATATAAATATATATATATTCATATATTTATATATATCTATATATATATATAAATATATAAATATATATACATATATATATAACGTATATACATATATATATGTGTATTATATGTTTGTTGGCTTGTGTGTTTCGTGTTTATAAAGTTACTTACAAACATGCATGTGTTATGTGCATGTGTGTGTGTGTGTGTGTGTGTGCACTGGAACTGTTGTCTTTTAACAATATTGTATTTGGATTAAACGTTATACAGCTGGATTCAGGCATGGACTATAAAATTTGTTCTCAATATAAACTAAGGTTTCAAATAAAAATAAAAGTTAAATAATAATAAATACAATAAAAATAAAAGTATAATAATAATAATAATAATAATAATAATAATAATAATAATAATAATAATAATAATAATAATAATAATAATAATAAATAAATAAATAAATAAATAAATAAATAAATAAATAAATAAATAAATGAATGAATAAATAGATTTCAGATCAGGATTAAAAAGAAAGAATATATTCAAAAGCTATATAAAATTGGAATTATCCGAACCACTTGAGAAATACTTACAGAAAAAATGTCAGATGTCCTATAAAGCCAACTAAGAATCATTTAATCTGGTAAAAACTCATTATTTCTCTAAAGCTAAAGCAGTAAAAAAACAACAACAATGACAAAAACAAAACAAAAGACACAAAAACTCAAAATGCTTAGGTAGAAATTAAGTGCATCAATCATTAGTTTCTTACTGAGTTCAGTCTGTCTGTCACCCTCTCTCTCCCTCTTCCCTCCACCAGTATACATGTGTGCGTGTGTGCGCGTGTGTCATAAACAAACATATATACATACGCATGTGTTTGTGTGTGCATGTTTATATATTTATGTATTTATATATATTTTACACATGCATGTGTATGTGTGTATGTATATATATATATATACACACATACACACACACATACATATATATATGTAGGTATGTATATGTAGACATGCACATACATGCATATTTGTGTACAAATGTATGTGCATATCCCCCTTTCCATTTCTCTCTCTCTCTCCACCACTTTCAATATTCAGGATTTACAGTAAATTAAATGATTTTGCTTTATCAGAAAGCCAACTTGGCATTATTGAAACAATTAGCAAGTGTGAATTTAGTAAAGGTGATGATAAAAATGGGAGGGAAAAAAAAAACTTCTTTTTCTTTTGCTCTTCTATTTCTTTTAGTTCTTTTTTTATTACTGAATTCAATTCATTATATTTTATTTTAACATTTTATTTCATTTTATTCTGCCTTCATTTTCTTTTTATTTAACTCAAAAGAAGTAAAGACAGACAAGCAGACAGAGAGGCAAGCAGGCCAGCAGTTGTGTGTTATGGAGACTGGTGTTTATTAATATGAAGGAGGATGAGAGTGGAAGAGAGGTCAGATCGTGAGGAAGATATTATGAAAATTCATGGCTGGGAAGAGTACAGTTGTTTATTGATCAGATAAAATAGAGAAAAGTAGTGTCATTAATATCAATTTACAACAATAGTTTCTGCTCCCAGGTTAAATTTTCAAATTAAGAAACAAAAAAAAAACACAACAACAATGATAATAATACAGGCACAAGGTCTGAAATTTGCAGAGAGAGGATTAGTCGATTACATTGACCCCCTGTGTTTCACTGGTATTAAATTTATTGACTCTGAAAGGATGTAATGCAAAGTCAACCTCAGTGGAATTTGAACTCAGAACGTAAAGATTGACGAAATGCACCTCAGCATTTTGCTCAGCATGCTAAGGATTCTGCCAATTCACTACCATAATAATAATAATAATAATAATAATAATAATAATAATAATAATAATAATAATAATATATTAACACAGCCAACCAAACTTGGATGTGTTGTTTACAATGTTGTAGTCTGCAGTAAACATCCCAAAACCTTGTGTGTAGATGACAAATGCTAAAGACACAGATTACATCGGTTGACAAAATTTCGTCAGCACCAGCAGATGGCACTGTTGTATCATGTGATTTCACTGTCAATTGTAGCTCATCTGCAACAGACAACCAACCAAATACTGAATGCCAGATCAAAAATCAGTCAAACTAATATAGTCTAACACAGGCCAAACAGTCAATGATGTCACAAATAACTGGTGGGTTGTCCATTTTATAATTCTTGCATGAATCAGAAAGAATTTGTTGGGGTAAAATGACAACAATAATGATGGTGATGATGATGATAATTATGATAATCATTAGAATTGAAGGCAACTGACTTGATAGCGAGCAGTCAGTCTGTCTGTCTGTCTGTCTCAAGAATCTGACAATGTTTCCTACAAGTGTATTGCATCCTTGAGAACAACACTACAGAGTCGACAGCTCAGTCTGCTTAACAGAAACTAGTAAACAATGACTAAGTACATTTCACTAGGAAATGTTTTTATCTATTTGCTTCCACAGCTGGACTCTTAAATAATTGTCTGTACAAGATGGCATTGATTGACACAGTAATAATTGCGCAGACCAAGAGATAAATATCTCTCATCTTGTTAGTACTACAAAAACCATGGACAAATATTGGCCTCACCACCACCGTCGACAAAAGAAAGGAAACTAAACAGAGTCCCCATGGACTAACTTATTGTTTAAAAGAAAAGGAAGGAAATTTCAACAGTATTGTAATTATGTAGTTGTTTGTATCCTTTGGTCAATTCTTTAGCAAACGCCAACTGTTTTTGATCTCGTCTAATCTAAGCGAGTTTACTTCCCCACCTCATGTACAATTAGCTCTATTTTGTCTTCAATTGAACATTTCTTATCTAATCTATATAACTGTTATTTCAAAGGAAGTTTAATTTATTCCAACTGAATCAAACTTTTTGAAGTAAACTGAAAGAAGTAAATGCAACGCAGAATGGTGAGTGTTGTTAATCTAAGGCATGAAAGTAAATTGCTGTAAGAGCAGCAACTGGCAGCAGCTCATCATTTTTTAAAATCTATAATCATAACATTCAAATCAACATGGCTACTTCTTATATGCAATGACAGACTACTGAAATATTCAACTACTATTTTTTGGTTGAATTTATACTCAGTCTTTACAATTACAGATCTAGTATAATGGTGGTGGAATTGACAAAAATAACAAATAACCAAATCATTGAGCTTTTCCATATTATAGGTTCTGTCTGTCAATACTTTGAGTTCAAATCCAGCCAGGGTTTATTTTTGCCTTTCTGCTCTCCATAATTAATAAAATAAGGACTAGCAACATACTGGGGCTTATTCTATTGATTTTTGCTCCACCAATATTGGAGTTACGTTTGACACTTTAGTTGCAAAAGCCTTCATATTATGATATGAAAAAGAGGAAAAAGAACAATCGCATGCAAACTGCTTCTATTTGGCAAGATCTGACAGTAATTAAAAGAAGTGCCTGGAGGGCAATTACAGGTAATATAATTGCAAGGAATGTGGTACAAATAAATTCAAAGAACTTGTTTCTAACAATACAATAATTCTAACACTTATACATATATAAAGATTATGGCCTTTTAACTAATCCAAAGAAATCGATATTGTAGATATGTAGCAGATAAGTCTTAACTTAAATTCTTCTGTCCTTGTTAGTCTTTCTTAACATACTTGACAAGAATTCTTCACATTTTAGACATCACACCACAAAACCAACCATTTCTATAGACAGGGGAACCAGTCCGTCATCAACAAAAGCATTTGTTTCTTAAACTCCTACCTACTTCCTATAATTGATACAGAAACTCTCATTAAGTTGTCAAGGCAACACTATTCTCCAACCACTTCCTTTGAACAAACTATCATCACAAGAATTTAGTACGTTTGCCCTGGACTACTTCACCATTATTTGATGCAAAAGAATACTATAGTTCAAAGAATTTATTCAAGGAAACAAATTAAAATTTCCAAGAACTGCTAGTTCTCTAGGTTAAAACCATACAAGAAAGATGGAAAATCTGTGAGATTTTCAGATTAAAGATTTCCAGTGAAATTGAACAAATAAGATAGTCTGAAAGTAACCGAGAGAAGCAATTAAATTCTGGTAAGTGAGATCAAACTTGAGAAAACTAATAAATTGGAATAACAGACACCAGGTGTTGTATGCAAGAGATATAGCAATGGCTATGAGATTATAAATGATAAAGATGGTCCTTTAGCAGGTATATTGTTCACGATAGTCAGGATAAAAAGGTGTAAGGTAAGTGTGGAATGAAAGAGGAGAGAAATATAGGAGTTGTAATTTACAGTAAGATGACACTGGAAGAGCAATATTATGGATGTTTCTAAGAAATGAGCTAGCAGAATCTTTAGCATGCCAGGTGAAATGCTTGGCAGCTTTCTATCTGTCTTTATATTCTGAAGCCTAGCAACATGTATGTGGAGAGTTTAATTGCTATAATGAACACAAAAAAAAAGTTGTCATCATTATCATCAACCCTTGGATATAACTGTTATGAGTCCCAGAACTCAAAGAGCTGGTTACTCAGTTTCCATGGTGCATAAGCGACTGAGACCACAACACTCTCCCTGGATGGGATGCCAGTCCATTGCAGGGTTACTCATTTACAGCTAAGTGGGCTGTATTTGAGCAACATGAAATGAAGTGTTTTGCACAAGAACACAACCCAGTCAAGAAATTGAAACCATGATCTTGCAGTCATGAGTGCAACACCCTAACCACAAGGCCATTTTCCTTTACATTTGCAAACTGCAAGAGCAGAAAATAATAAGGAACTGAGACTATAGATGGCACTAACACAGTGGAGTAGCTAAACAATATGAGAAAACATTTACAAGTTGTTGATGTCTCTGATGATTTAATGGAAATAATAGATAAGATCTAAGAATATACCAAATACTGGAGGTAGAGATTGTGACAGCAAAGACACTAGTATTTGAGAGAAAGACAGAGAGAGAGAGAGAGAGAGAGAGAGAGAGAGAGAGAG
>NC_068997.1:9481380-9486415 GCF_001194135.2 Octopus bimaculoides
AGAGAGAGAGAGAGAGAGAGAGAGAAAGAGAGAGAGAGAGGAAGTATTTGAATAATGGTTGCCTCTATTGGATGACTTCTTTAAAGAATTTCCACATCTATTTGAGAATGTGTGTACAAAGGATTACTGATTTCAAGTTTTAGCACAAGGCCAGCAATTTTGGCAAAGGAAATCTGCATCGACCCCAGTGTTCCACTGGTACTTGTTTAATTGACACTGAAAGGATGAAAGGCAAAGTCAACCTCGGTGGAATCTGAGATCAAATTCCACCAGATACCCTTTGCCTTTCATCCTTTCAGAGTTGATAACAAAAAAAAAATTATTAAAAAACTTAAGAGAGGAAGAGCTGTTCTGATTAGAGGGGAATGAAATAAATATGTTAAATGTGCAGCAGACTCTGTTGTCTGATTCAGCACCACCATCAGTCCCTTGAACCTTTTTGATACCAATCCACCTGAGACAGCTCCTGCTTCTGTGACACACATTCTTCTTTTAAAGTGGTCTAAATTAAAACTTTCAATCAATATTTCATGTTAATTTGTTCTAAAAACCAGCATAATAAGGAAAATATATTTTACTATATTCTTCATTATTTTCAAAATTAATTGAAACAAAAGCAGTGAATTTCAACAGAAATATGGTAACAAAAAGGCTTAAGTGCCTTTAGCAGAGTCCATTCTATTGTCAGTATTCAAGGTCAGATTTGGGGGATATTTTCCTGCCTCACACATATTTCAGAGGCTCCATGAAGAGTCATAGACACTACTTGCCCTCATGATTTTAAAAAAAACAAAAACGCTGATGGAAGTGGCTGAACATAGGTAATTTGAGAAAGTAGAAGAATTATTAAGAACATTGGCTGATATACCATACTGGTATAAATGGAAATATGAATATACCAGAATAAAATATGATTATAATAATACATAAATGAAATGAAGTAGCTGAGTAAGACTTGAGAAAAATTATGTCTCACTTTACTTGAAGAGATAAGAAGATCAAGAGACATCGAAACTAAATAAACCACAGACAAATCAATCCATGACATGCAAAAAAAAATAAAATAATGAATGGAAAAAAAAAAAAACCCATTGATGGTGATGATGGAATAATGATGATGGGACATCAATCTAGTGTCTAAAGATGTGTTCTAAGATGTTCAAAGGGGTTTTTTTTTTTATGTTTTTCACTGTTTTTCAATAATGTGAATTTAAGACAGCAGTTCCAGGTTATTGTGGTAACAAGAAAGTTTACATTTAATCTATTTGGTAGCATATTTTGTCAAGCACAAAATGGATATTATGACACTTTCATATTAATATTTATAGCCTAGAAAAAAAGTGCAGTATATTTCAATAAGGGGAAATAAAGGTTGCAGATGTTGCAGATAAAATTACACTAATTACAATAATGAAAACAACAATAATAATAATAATAATAATAATAATAATAATAATAATAATAATAATAATAATAATAATAATAATAATAATCATCGTTATTATTATTATTATTATTATTATTATTATTATTATTATTATCAGCTTTTCTACTAAAGGCACAAGGCTTGAAATTTGGGGGCGGAGGAGGACTAGTCAATTACATCGACCCCAGTATTTCACTGGTATTTAATTCATCAACCCTGAAAGGATGAAAGGCAAAGTCAAATAAAAATAATGATGATGATGATGATGATACTAACATCATCAATGACATCAACAATAAGCAAGCATTCACACACATACAATCTGCATAGATGAAAATGGTATCATAATGGGCATCCGTCGTCACACTTGGGCGACATTGGAAGTGGTGAGCATTAAAAGACTGCAGCCATGAAAAAACATGACACTTTCTGCAAGAATGGTGGGAAAGTGCTACATTTTCTAATAATAGAATATATATGCATATACTAGTCAGACTGTAATAATGGACAAAAGAAAAGTTTTAAAGCCATGATAAGTGAATAACTGAGAATCAAAGAAATATAAAAGCACATAAGAAACAAAAAAAAACAAAAAAATTATGGGAGTAAAAGTAAGAAAACAATAACAACTACAAAACAATGAATGTATCATGAGATGAGAAAGGAAAGGTTATGAAAGGGGGCAACGAAGATATGCTTAAAGAAGAATTGAAAATAATTGTATGGAAGAGATAGATTTGATAAATACCATCGCCTTCATCGCTTAAATTAAGAAAGATAGTTTAGTATTGATTTATTGAATAATTATAGCTAACGAAAAGAAAAGAAAGGAGAGAAAAAAATACATGAGACAGAAATAAGAAGATAGACATGTTAGAAGAAATAGATTAAAACTGCATAGATGAAAGAGAAGAAGAGTGGAACTATTCCAAAATACAACAACAGACAGATGAAGTGGACAAATGAGAAGACAGGAAAACAGTCAATACAATAGATAGACAGAGAGAGAGACAGACAGACAGAAAACAGTCGATATGATAGACAGAGAGAGAGGAAGAGAGCGACAGAAAACAGTCAATTTGATAGACTCACTGAGAGAGAAAGAGAGAGAATAGGAGAGAAAGAGTGAGAATGAAATGGTGAGGGGTGGGGGTGGGCTAATTAAATTGACAGACATACTAAGTAGACAGATGAGAGAAAATTTGGTTGAGGAGGAGTTTTAGTAGATGGAGAAGAAAAAATGGTTGGGTGGTTTGTAGAGAGTTAATTCAGATCAATTGAACTGCTTGGCAAATAGCAATAAATAAATAAATAAATGAATAAATAAATAAATAAATAAATAAATAAATAAATAAATAAATAAACAAACAAAGTGTGGAGACTGGTGTTGTTAAGCATATTATGAAGAAAAGTGGGGACGGAAGCAAGGCATCTTATGTTTTTGGGTTATGTGAACAGCGCCTTCTTTAGTGTTTCATATCAATGCAGCAGAATTTTGGTACTTAACATTGATTAGGGAATTAGACAAATTAGTTAGAAGGTACACAAACTTAGAGAGAGAGAGAGAGAGAGAGAGAGAGAGAGAAAACAGAAAGTCAAGATTAAAAGAGAGAGAAAGAAAGGGAATAAAATAATGGAGAAGGGCTGAGTTGACCTCAATGTATTACTGGAATTTCATTTATCATAGGAGCAAGTATGGCTGTGTGGTCAACAAGCTTACTTTGTAACCATATGGTTTCAGGTTCAGGCCCAGTACACAGGACCCTGGGCAAGTGTCTCCTACTGTAGCCTTGGACCGACCAATACCATGTGAGTGACTTGGATAAATGAAAACTATGTGGAAGCCCATCATGTCTGTTTGTGTTTGTATGTCTGTATTGCCCACCATTGCTTGACAATCAATGTTGGTTTTTTTGTTCATGTCCCTGTAACTTGGCAGTTTAACAAAAGAGACCTATAGCATATGTACCAGACTAAAAAAAAAAAATTTAAATAAGAAATCCTGGGATTGATTTGACTAAAACCCTTCAAAGTGGTGGCCCAGCATGGCCACAGTCCAATGATTGAAGATGACAAACTTTGAAAGACAAAGTCAAAATTAACTCCAGTTAGAACAATGTCAAGTCTTTTAGAAGAGAATTAAGATGTCAGAAAATGATGGAATATAAATACTACAAACTTTTTTCTCCAATACTCTGCCAATTCTGCTATCCACCATTTTAATAATAATAATAAAAAAAAATAATAATCCTTTCTACTATAGGCACAAGGCCAGCAATTTCAGGGTGGGGGCAAGTCAATTACATTGACCCTAGTGCATAACTGGTACTTATTTTATCAACCCTGAAAGGATGAAAGGCAAAATCGACCTCAACAAAATTTGAACTCAGAATGTACGGATTGGCAAAATGGTGCTAAGCATTTTGCTTGGTGTGCTAACGATTCTGCCAGCTTGCCACCCTAATAATGATAATAACCCCTTCTACTAGAGGCACAAACCCTAAATATTGGGGAGAGGGACCTAGTTGATTGCATCAATCCCAGTATTGAATTGGCCCTTATTTCATCAACTCTAACTGGATGAAAGGAATGATAATAATAATATGACATAGCAGTGTTAGGAGATCAACATATCATCATGAAAGAAAGAGAAAAAGTTAATAAATATGGAGACCTGACAACTGAGATTGCTAAAATGTGGCAGCTATGAGAGTTGAACATAAAGGTTATCCCTATTGTCATTGGAGCATTGGGTTCAATACCACCCAATTTGAAAAACATCTGAAAACTTTAGAAATACCCTACAATCTAGGTGTATTGCAAAAGTCGGCATTACTTGGAACCTCACGCATATTGTGTAAAGTACTGTCTGAGGTCCTTGTTGTGACTTGACAAACAGTACAAACCCCTGGTAGACACAATATCTTCAATCAGCAACCTCATGATATTGTATACTGTGCAACGTCTATAGTAATAAGAATTTCTCATTTTGGCATAAGGCTATTAATTTTGAGGGGAGGGGGCAAACTGATTACATCAACCACAGTACTTGATGAGACTTTATTTTATCAACCCTGAAAGGATATAAAGTAAAAGGTGACTTTGGAGGAATTTGAACTTAGCACATAAGGAACTAGAAAAAATAGCATTAAACATTTTGTCCAAAGCAGCAATGAAACAGATGAAAGAAAAAGTTGGTCCTTGGATGAATTTGAACTTCCGAAATAATGAAATACCACAAACTATTTTGTCCAATCCTCTACCAACTCTGCCAGCCACCGTTTTAATAACAGCAACAATGATGATGATGACGATGATGATGACGATGATAATCCTATCCAGAGGCAAGGTAGCATTACACATATATACATAACCCGATTCTGAAGATTTTTGAAAAAAAACACACAAACCAGATTTCAAGAGAGCAATTTTATATTGAATTATGAAACAAAAAGATTATACAAGCTTTATGTATTTATATAGTAGTATGTAATGTTGCGTATATCTTTTACACACACACACACACAGATAAGTATATATATATATATATATATATACACACACACACACACACACACACACACATGTAAGTATGAGTACACTGTTGCC
>NC_068997.1:9486425-9508352 GCF_001194135.2 Octopus bimaculoides
CTGTTGCCTTTGTGTTTCTGTAGAGAGAGAGAGAGAGAGAGAGAGAGAGAGTGTGTGTGTGTGTGTGTGTGTGTGTGTGTGTGTATGGAAACACATATATATGCATATATGTGTGTGTACTGTTGCTTTGTGTTTCTGTAGCAAAAAGCATTGTATTTTTTAGAGGTTTTCTTTTGTGATTTTGGGGTTGTTTCTTTTAAAACTTAACTGCATACAAAGAAATTTCTGTCATCATTTTTCGCATTTTTTTTTTGTTTCTTATTTTCAGCTTTAGCTTTGTTTTCTTTTTTTAATCTTTTTTTTTTGTTTTCTGTTTCATTTTTAAATACCTACGTATTTCGAAAAGAAAAAAAGAACAACAAATAAGCGGGCACACAATGGTGGTGGGTATGGATGGAGCTGAAGAAAAGATTTATAATAGAGAAGAGGAGCAGAATGTACATACGAAAAATATAAAATAGAAGTTTACCAATGACATACTCCTCTCTCTCTCTCTTTCCTGTTTTTATATTTCTTTTTAAAGAAGAATCATATTCCTAGAATTTTCTGCTCCAGGAGACTCTTGTTTGTTATAAAACAATTTCAACTATTATTATGTCATATGACTAACATATTCAACTGGAAGATAGCTACATTACAAGGGTTGACATCTATATTGCCATCATCATCATCATCATCATTATTGTTATTATTATTAATGTGACGAACTAGCAGAATCGTTAGTGTTGGACAAAATGCTTAACGACGTTTCTTCTGACTCAGTTTACATTCTATGTTCAAATTCCAGGTCAACTTTGCCTTTCAACATTTTGCTACAAGGGAGCCATTTTGGGGTAGGGGATGAGTCAATTACATCGATCCCAGTGTTTCACTGGTACTTAATTTATTGCCCCCCCCCCCAAAAAGGATGAAAGGTAAAGTCAACCCCAGCAGAATTTGAATAATAATAATAATAATAATAATGCAGTACCAGGCAGTGGCTCTCATGGCTTCTGGTCTTAACTGATTGGAGGTGTTGTCATGTACATTGTTTTGTCTTGGTATAAAAGATGGGCTACAGCAAATATTCTGCTTAATACCACAGATTGGTTTGTCAGTTTCTTGGCCTTAACCAGTTGAGCATGTCCCTGGGTGGCTGACGATATGTACATCTCTGATCATGAGCAGAAGTAGTGGGGGAGCATCATAGCCATGTGTTGAGAGAAATTCTTTGGGGTTTAGATAATTCACCAATGGAAACATGGGTGTTTTGTTCAACATCCTTAAACAACCCTTACTCAGGGACCTTTTGAGCAGGATAGGCTACTCAACATGTTAGAAAATTCTAACTGGGTCTCACCTGCAAGGTCATGCACTGTTTATATTGATACTAGCTTAAAAGCTCCCCTATCAGGTGGCTTTCAAGCTAGCTCCTGTGGAAGGCTCTTCATTAGGCCTTGGGTCCAACAATGACACTTCATGCATTGAGTACATATTAAATTTTATAAACTTGACCAATATTTTTCAAGCAATGAACAATTTTCCTCAAAACAATGATATGATTTGTCAACTTGGAACTTATTGCAAAGCTGCAGGATAAGCAACAGTACCACCACCATCGCCACCACATCTGCCATACACACACCATTCAAACTTCTGACGCCATCATCATCAATACCTTTGACTTTGCTGCCTTCCCCTCCACCATCATCACCACAGTCTTTCACATCGCCTACTCTCACCGTCATCCTTGACCGCCTTGGCTACCACCACCACCATCATCATTGCCACCTCCGCCTCTATCACAACTACAGTTCATACTACTACTATCACCCCGTCACCATCATGAAAAGTGTTCACTCCCTCTTTCTCTCACATACCCACTCTTTCTCTCTCTCTCTCTCTCTCTCTCTTATTATTACTCCCATTGCCACTAGCAACACTACTACTGTTAATAAAACAGCATCAACTCTCCCTAAATTTCTTTGTCTCTCTTTCTTTCCCTCTCTTTTTCTTTCTCTCTCTGTCTTCGTCACTGCCCTGACCATCTCTCTGCTTACTATTATTTTCACCCCAACATGAGCATTAGTAGAAGTGTCATTGAATAATGAGAGAGGAGGGCCAAAGTGTGACACACTGATACACGGAAATTAGTTTTCATATTTAGTATATTAGATGAGATCACCATGTTGTGCACATATGGTTGTGATGCATGTGCCTGGTATCTCCTTATCAGATGGTTAGTCATGATGGATATACTGGGCTTTGTATATTTGTACCTGAGTGTCACTTTGATGGCATGCACTGCTCTCTCACTCAATAATAATAATAATAATAATAATAATAATAATAATAATCTTATCTGCTACAGGCAGAAGGCCCAAAATTTGGGTGAGGGGGTAAGTCAATTACATCAACCCCAGTGCTCAACTGGTACTTATTTCATCAATCCCGCAAGGATGAAAAGCAAAGTTGACCTTGGCGGAATTTGAACTCAGAACATAAAGACAAGCAAAATGCTAACAATTCTACCAGCTCACCACTATATATGATAATAATAATAATAATGATAATAATAAAGTTACTATTTCTATAACTCCCATTGACCTTTATTAAAGGAAATAACATGATATGAATGATAGTGTTTGATGTTATGATAATCAAACCAGCAGCATAATATATATATATATATATATACATACATAAGAAAAACAGTTTACTCTTCAACTGTATCTCATTACCCAGGATATACTTGTTCTACCACCATTACCATAGTCAGCATTCCAACAGTGTACCCCAACCCCTACTTTTACCCTCCAACAATCTTAATGGCTGCTACTGCCCACCTCCATCCTCTCCACCCATGACCATCTTCATCCGCTTCACTCCTGCGTTCTGCATGTATAAACACACCAACAATAATATACACAAGGCGAGATGGATGTATCTCACCATTCAAATTGGAGGGGGGGGGTCTATTTTTTTTAATGTTTTGTTTTTTTTTTTAATTTTGGTAATACAGAACTTCCTTGTCGTTTGCACCATACAGATGCCATGCCATCGAGATAAATTACCAACACATTTCACCTAGTTTGCAGACTGACATTCCTGAAAGTCTTGTGACACCTATGTAAATGTTAATATCCCTGCTGCTACCACTGCCACCACTACCACCAACATCCCATCGCCTGTCCTTCCATGCTTAACAAGTATAGGTGGTATGTAAGTATGCAACGTCTCCATTAAATAATTAATTGACAGGTTATTTGTATGGATGTACATGTGTATATATACGGAGCGTGCATGCAAAAATGTCTATATGTGCATGTATGCAAGAGCGTTTTTGTATGTGCATGTGTTTCGTTTGCCTCCTTGTTCCAGGTGTCTAATGTGCTCATCAAACTAAAAATTAAATAAAAATTCTTTTAAAAGTGCCTCGGTGAACATCACACCAAACCTGGCATAAAATTCATTCCCTGAACTGTGTGAAAAAACGATAATTTGCACATGGGATCTGCTTACTTACATGAAAAAATGTGTGTCTAAATAAACATCGTTAGAATAAATGTGAGAATGTGCTGAGGAAATGCTTGACAGCAAAGTTATAATAGAAAATTTTTCTCTTAAATAATGTAAACAAACATACAATAATATGTTTTAAAATAAGGCAGATGCTTCACAAATTCCCCAAAGGCTCATAAGTGTATGTGATTGGATCTAGATTTAAGTTTATAGGATTTTCAGGTGAAAATTGTCATTTTTGATAGAATGTTAGAAAATTGCAGTCAAAATACCCAGAAAGATTGAGGTGCACTAAGGTATGTAAAATTACGTCCACTATCTAAACACACAAGAAAATGCCTGCAGTGAAATTGAACTCATGAACCTCAAGTTGTTGGTCCAGTACTGTATCAACTAAGCCATTTTACTTTATATCATCATCATTTAACATCTGCTTTTCTTGAATAAGTCAAATGGAATTTGTTGAGGCAGATTTTCTACAGCTGGATGCCCTTCCTGTCACCAACCCATATCTGTTTCCAAGTAAAGTAATATTTCTTCATGGACAGACATGTTTTTCAGGGAAGACTGGAAAGAAACAACATTGCTTGTGTAACAGTGATGCTTCATGCGATGTCAAGATAAAGGTACACACATGCATGTATGCACAACAGATTTCTATCAATTTCCATCTACCAAATCTGCTCACAAGGCTTTGGTTGCCCCAGGGCTGTAGTAGTTGGGAAGTGATAACAAATTCAAATGAGACAATTGTAACTTGATGTAATAAAAGGACTTGCTCACTCCATTCTCTTTGTTTATAATTGTAAAGAAGTCCATGTAGTATACTAGCGTCAAATAATCTGATGAATGAATAACATCCTTCACTCTTTCACTACATGAAGTTCCCCCTCTTCTCAATTCCGTATCATCTTTCTGTCTTCTACCAATACTGTCATAACCCTTGACACTTGTAATTACCGAAATGGGTACAACTCCAATGCACCTGTCTTTTCCTTTCTATTCTCCCTCCTACTACATCCCCTCATCATCTCTGATGCCATATTAAAACCTCAGACCAATTCTTCCTTCGCAGAATTATAACCTTCTGGAACTTTCTTCATACAAAACTTTGGACAAAAACATAACTATCTGCAAGCAACTTTAAAACTATGGCCAAATTTCTTTCTTCTCCTCTTCCTTAAATTAAATACTTGAAACATAATATTTATTCAATGGCCTATTCCTCATTCTGAAAGAAAAACAAAATGGTCATATAACACAGACGTAGAGCAGACCTTGGAGTGAGAGGGGAAGTCACTAAGTCAATGAAAAAGTCATGAACAGTAATGAAAGAACTTTGACTAACAAACAACCAACTGATTGTTTAATCAACACATTAAACAAACGATTGATTAGTTAGTTGGTTGGATATTTAACCAGTTGATTAACAATAAAGAAGTGGAATTGAACCAGCGTGTGTGTTATTTTTTGCATCTCTCCCAAGACAAAATCTTCAGCATTTCTAATCATTCTTCTTTCTTGAAGACAATACTTCTTTTGAAACAGACTTTACACTTTCATATGCAACATCTCTCTCTCTCTCTCTCTCACAAACACACCGATTACATTCTTGTTGAATAATAAAAGATGGGCTTGCCATTGACTTCTAAGCATTTTTTTAATGGAAGTTAATCCCTTAAATAGATCATATTTGATTGCTGAAATTAATCAAATTTCTCACTTGTGAAGTTTCAATTAAATTTTTTAAAGAAAAAAAAAAAAAAGCTTTCATTTATTGATTTATGAAAGCCAAAAGAAAAAAAAGGTGGGAGGTATCAAACATTCAGCTAGACAGAACTAGTACATATTTATTTCTTTAAATAACTATTGTTTGTGGTTACTTTTGCTTGGCCTAATCTGATGTGATTAATTTTCTTTGGATAAGGTACAAAACCAGTTTTCTCTGAACTGAAATATAAGCAACAGAACCGACCCATGGTATTTATTTTACTGATTTTGGATGGCTTAGGGCAATGTCTGATGATTGTACTAAGACACTAGACATGTTAAAAACACTGTTTGGCATGTTCTCAGCACATGAAACTAATAGTAGCACAGAAAAACACATATTGTGCTTATTAAACAATATTTATATCTCACCAGATGGAGTAATTTTTTTGTTGATCTTACCATACACACACACACTCACACACACACTCTTCTCTCAGAAAATGACTCTCATAAGTTAGATAAGAAATCAGTGTTGGCAGTAATAATCTGGAGATGTAGAAAGAATATTCTAAAGGAAAGCAGAGGATGAGTGAGTTGAGTATTTCAGTTATGGAAGAGCTATTTGTTTTCAAGTATGAATATTTAATCAATTAGAATAAACAAAATACTTTCAGTTTAGCTATTTTGTTTATTTGTGTTGATATTTTTTGTTTGTTTGTTTACTTGTCCTAGAAATTAAAATATTTAATTCATCATTAGCAATGGAAGCAATATTAGTTCATTAACAACAAATTTTGCCTGTCATTTGTAAAACCAGGGATTTGTCAGTCACTGTTTTTTTTTTTTAATATCAGTGGAGGCTAAGTTTGTTTTGGCATGCAAATCATAATGAATACTTGCTACTGATGATGTGCAAAGACACAGAAATCCAGATTTAGCAATCCCATCACCAATGCTGGATGCTTTTCACTTGCTACAGATACATTTCTGTGCTTTTTAGCACCACAGATCTATACGAAAGGCTTTCTCTGGACAAATACTGTAGTGTTGTGGCTTTCTACAGTATATCCATGTTAAGTAAGACATACCAAAGTGCTATTCCAAAATATTTAACCTTTAGCATACTGAAGGCAAATCATGTTGCCATTTGAATTTTCTCCCCTGTGACTGCAAATGCATTGTGTTGCATTGAGAGGGGAGAAAACTCATACAATGACATGATTTTCCTTCAGCATGCTAAAGGTTAATATTATTTTATCAAACTTGATTATTTATTTCTTTCCCTGTTCATTTGAGAAATTCGAATACAATTTTCCTTTTTAATGAGACACAAACCCAATTTCTGTAAGGTACTGATCAATATAAAGTGAATTAAACTAATTCAAATATATTATTTGTAGTTATCATCATCAAGCCGAATAATATTTAAACTCAGAACAGACAGCTAATCTAACGGATCTACCATTGAAAGCATCTCACTTAGAGAATTACTTATGGCCCCTTCCACTCTCTTTGCTTCACAACAAACTTGGATACTTAAATACAAGAAATAAATTAAGACCAAATGTTCAAACTATTTAATTGTAACCTTTTCTCCACAAAGTCTTCAACTATTAAATTGAAATTGTAGCTTTCACATTAATCTTTTGTTTTTCTTGGTATAGAGTTTCTATTCTATTTGTTGTTGTTTTTTTTTTTCAGAGAAACAAAGATTGTAAAAGTTAACTTCAACAAAAAGTACTTTTAACAAAAGCCTTTGAGAAAAAATGGAACAAAACGGAAAAGCATACAATGAAAATTATGACACCAAAAGTAGAGTACGAGACTTGGTTCATTTGAATATCAAGTTCATTATCTCTTGTTTCTAATGTGGGAGCCAATTTAACACAGATGATGTCTGCGTTATATTTTGTATTCATTTGTAATAGATGAACCTGGATAAATGCAATTAAGAAAGTAAACTATCAGGATATATTCTGAAATACCTGTCATAGATCTGGATTAACCCTTTTGTTACCATAATTCTGTTGAAATATATGGCTTCTTTTTCCAATTAATTTTGAAAATAATGAAGAATTTAGTAATATAACTATCATTATTAATCTGGGATTTAGAACATAAATTAACATGAATTTTTGATAGAAGGTTTTAAATTGGATCAATTTATCATAGAACTAGGGGTGGTCTTAGACAGGATTGTTATCAAAGAGTTACAGACTTGTTGGCTGGTTTTATTTATCTATTTGACTAATAATTTATCAATTTGTCCATTTTATTTCTGAAAGAATTACAAATAACAAAGCAGAATTGGCTCAGTTGATTGTAGCTTCTTCACTACACAACTGAAGGGGCTGGATAAAATGCTTTATTACAGAAAGTTCTGAGAGGAAGATGGAAATTTGGAGAAAATGGTAAGGCACGAGATAAATCCTTTATAAGAATAACTTTGCTGTCTTTGACTGTTCATAAAATAGGAGCCATGTATTCAGTTCAATACCATTTGCTGACTCTACCGATTCTCTCCATATTGTGCCAATGTAACAAATGACAATTTGATTAAAACACAACTCTAAAACAGAAATCTAAAAGAAATGTAAAAAGAAAGAAAGACAGAAAGAAAAAATATTGAAGTAAAGCAATTTCTGAGTATTACTTAATAGAAAAAGGTCAAATTTAAATAGTTTATCAGAAGTCAGCTCAAGTAAATAAGTTACGCAGAAAAATATTTGATTTTTCAATTGGCTGCAAATGATTCACAAAATTACTTTGTATTGACATTGTGTGTATGCGTGTATGAATCTTTTTGTGTGTGTGTGTATGTGTGTGTGTGTGTGTGTGTGTGTGTGTGTGTGTGTGTGTGTGCGCGCGAAATCTCACTGCACATCTGTCAGTGTATATGCTTGCATATCACTGTGAATATGTATTTAGGTGTTTGTGTGTGTGTGGTAACACCAGCATATATAACTGTCTCTGTGTGTGTGAGTATACGTCATGAATGATGCATCTGTGTATGAGTGTAAGAGATTATGTGTAGGTGTATGCTTAAAAGAAAAATGTATATCGTAATAATAATAATAATAATAATAATAATAATAATAATAATGATGATGATAATAATAAAAAACAAAAATAAATGAAATAAAATAAAACGAGACATAGTAATACACAAGTAATATAGTTGAAGCTATTAATCTTAGCAGAGGCTGTCATGTTACTATTTTATCACAATAAACTTAACCAAGGCAAATCTGGAATGTAAAATAACTACTTGAAACTCTTTATAGAGAGAATTTCTATAAAATCACCATCTATTTACATTACTCGAGTTTTTCTCCTAACCTTATTCAACTGAATTTGTCAATGCAAACTACCATTAATATCTTCAAATTCTTCTGTTTAACATTATTTAGTAGTTAGATCACTTTAACTCTTTAGCATTTGAACTGCCCAAATCCAGCCAAAATTTTCTACCTGTTTCATGTTTCATATTCAAACAGGTCAGACCTAGCTTCTCACACCTACCTAACAATGTCATTGTAAAAACAGACAATCACATCATTGAAATCTTGAAGATACAAGATAATGCATGCTTCATTCAAAGCAAAGTGGTAAATAGGAACATTACGTGTGACAGAATAATCTGAAAGCATAGAATGGTCAATTTGCTTAAGAAACTTGCTTCACAAGATCTTGGGTTTGGCCTCACAGCATGACATTTCTATACCTTTGAGTTGGCTAATATCTTGTAATGGAAATTGTAAGGAAGCCTCTATCAGGTGGAGTGTACTTGCAATTCAAAAGGTATTGTCTTGAGACACAGTGTTATGCAGATTCAGCCTGAATATCATATTAAGAGTACACATGTCTGTGGAATACTCAGCTACCTACGCATTAATTCAAGAAGAGATAATTCAACTGAATGAACAGCGAATCCTCACATTGCATGATGGAGATCCGTCACCAAATCATTTTAGTTTCCTTTTAGTCTGTCTTCCATTTGAGATATTTTGATGAAATCTATAAAGTCATTCTCAGAAATTATTGTACTTCCAATTTTTTTTTCTCTTTCCATAATCAAATATTGAACTGCTAGACTAGCACAGGTTCACAAATTTGTAGCAAATGGGTATAGTGAACTGTTATTGAGTTGAATATAAATCTATTTAATGTTTGGATAAACCCAGTCTGTTCCATTTGAGTGAGTTAAGTAAACAGAGGTAGATTATTAAATAAAATGCTGATTTAAATTTTCAACTTGTGGCCATCATCTTTATTCTGGAGGGCCTGATGTTGTGAACTTTAAAACATGTGTTCTACATCCTGGATATGACAGAGAGCTTGTTGAAGGAAGTGGGCATTGTGTTGAATGCTTATATAACTATATACAAGCAACTTCATTGACTATTTACAACTCCATTCTATAAGTAGTTAATACCCCATAAAACAAAAGCTGTCCTCGTTGCAGCACGAAATATGAGAATCCTCAAAAACCTAAAGACAAACATCAAGAACTTGTGAATACAATCTTAACATTCCTGGGAATTGTAGACTGCCAAAGAAAGATATTTTTCTTTAGAGTATTTAAAATTTTTACTTTGAGATCTGGAAAATGAAAATAATCTATTACGTCTTAAAAGAAACGAGATGAGATGATAAAGACACGCTACAGGTGCAATGTGAATGAAAAGAAGAGAGTAAGTTCAACAGAAGTGAAGAAGTTGATGATAGTTTGAAAGAAGTGTTCGTCTGGTTAATCAATACTGTACAATATATTACAATGTAAAACCAATATCTGCAAAGACAAACTGCAAAATGTGGTATTTTACTAAGAAACACTATGTCGTCCTTATTAATTAGGTCGGACTCAACAAGTATTAATTAGCAATGTGTGTTATTTGGAGATGAATGAGAAATAATCAAATAACATCAATGGATAAACATTAGCCAATCAATCTGATGTAGATATAAAGAACTAAATAAACCTGGATATGAAATAACGTATATTGACCAATGAACTGATCAATTAAAGAGACGAAGAATATGTCCAAATATAAAGATTTTTAAATAAAAACAAAAGCAACTCTGCAGAGCGTACAGGTAATAATTATCTCTTTATTAGCCAGAGTTCTGAGATGGTAGGTGAAGTGGATCCGCAAACAAGAGAAGAATAGTTTGTCAATAAGTTAAACTGGTGTGAGGAACAAAAATTCTAATTGCCTTCATTAGATTAATTAACAATTACCAATTTCCTTGGATTTTAGACATTACCCTTGTTCTCAACACCCTACTGCAACCTTCATTAACTCTCAAAATAAGTGAAACAAACAATGAACAATATAGATTTTAAACTACCTTCTCTTTCATTAGAAAGTAGAGCATACAAAAAAAAAAAACTAATTAATATATATAATTACAAAAACCAGTGATGGTGCCCCATATTAAGCACCCAATACATTCTGTAAAGTGGTTGGCATTAGGAAAGGCATCCAGCCATAGAAATCCTACCAAAATTGACGACTGGGGCCTGGTACAGCCCTCCATCTTGTCAGCTCCTGTCAAACTGTCCAACCCATGCCAGCATGGAAAACAAATGTTAAATGATTATGATGATGATGACATATTTAAACAAGAACATTAATCAAGATTGATGACCTTAATTTGATATTGTATATTAAAACAAAGTTAAACACACACACACACACGTGTACTCATGCACATGTTACATGTGTGTGTGCATGCGTGTTTTATTTCTTTCGATCATTGGGCTACAGCCATACCACGGCACCATTTTGAAGAATTTTGTCAAACAAATCAATCCCGGCATTTATTATTTTTAGAATGTGATACTTATTCTATCAATTTCTTTTTCAAAAACTGCTAGGTCACAGGGACATAAACAAACCAACACCACCCGTTGAGTCAGGGACAGTGAGGCAACACACACACCCACACACACACACACGTGGCTGGCAAGCAAACTTCTTAGCTATATAGCCACATCTGCACCCATATCTATATATGTATGTATGTATGTATACCATCTGCGTTATGTTTTCTAAGAAATCATTTATTTATTATTTCAGTGTTGTACTTGTTTTTAACGAGGGATTCGAGCAGAGGTCAAATGCTGAAACAGAAACAACTGCATCATGGGAGGAGCTCTGTTAGCTATTTAAAACACACGCACATACATGTTGCTATATTTAAACGGTGTATATGATAGCTATTTAAAACATACACACGCTGTTATATTCATGTATTTAAATAATGGTTATCCGAAATGACACCATGAATAGTGCAAGTGTTTCAATATTTATTTCTTTTAACTCTTTTATGTGTTTCAGTTATTTGACTGTGGCCATGCTGGAGCACCACCTTTAATCAGACGAATTGACCCCAGAACTTATTCTTTGTAAGCATAGTACTTATTCTGTCAGTCTCTTTTGCTGAACTGCTAAGTTACGAGGATGTAGACACATCAACATCAGTTGTCAAGCGATGACTGTCATCATTGTTGTCATCAGCCAGATCAATAAAAATTACCAAAGCCATTGAGGAAACCTCTACTTTATATGGGTCATTCAACTTGCTAGAAACAGTAGCCAAATCTCACTCAAATCTCATCACCCAACCAGCTTAAAATAAAATAAAGAAGAACAAACCTAAAATAAAAACAGCAAATAAAAAAAAGCAGTGACAAAATAGAAATAAAAAAGGCAGCAATCCTGGCTAGATTGCCTTTGATCATAAATTTACTGGATCAAGTGAGAGGAGGGCGGGGGTCGCCCTGGAGCAATAATTTTTCTCATCACCTTTGCCAGCATCATCGACATCATCACTAACATCATATTCTTTAATTAAATTGCCCATGTCTTTCCTGAACATTTCTACCAGTCTTTTCGCTCTTTTTCTATCAAATTTCCATTCATTTACCAAAAATTAAAGCTAAAACATTAAGGCTTTAACGAAAGGGCTCTGCTATCACATGTGAATTTTTTTTCTTTTAATAATATTTAGTTTCACAGTTCATAGATTAACTGTAAGATTTCATTTCCCCACATTTTCTTCTTTTTAGATATTTTCTTTGCTTCTTTCTTTCTCTCCTTTATTTTATTTGTCTGTTTATTATTATTTTTTTTTTTTTTTTTCATTTATTTATTCATTTATATTTTTTCTAATATCTGCTGGTGCCAAGATATTCATTTATAGAGAACCTTACCATTATTCAGAATTCTCATTGCTTGCTACACTTGTAATTATTATTATTATTATTGCCCCTACCCCTGCCTCCATCATCACCACCAACATCATTACAACCATCATCAACATCATCATCATTATTATTACTTACTATAATCATTATTATCACTATTATTACTATTATCATTATTATTCCTTAGTTATTATCATAGACTATGCTAGCCCCATTAATTATTTTTCATCTGTATGTTCCAGAAAGTCATTATATTTCTCAAACATACTCTCAAAATGGACAAACAGCATCAACCCCCCCCCCCCTCACTCTCTCTCTCCCTCTAACCCACCATGTTGCAATACTTTCTATAGCCATTCCACTTTCTTGCTGATGGCAAAATTTATTAGCACATTTGCAGTTATGATTAAGATATTCGAGAAGAAATCCAAACCTATTATTATTATTATCATCATTACTATTATCATTATCATCATCATCATCATTATTATTATTATTATTATTATTAATAGAAGCAGTTATGATTAATCCTTTCTATTTCATATTACCATCTAGAATACAAAAAAAAAAAAAGGAAAGAAAAGAAAGGCTCTTTGGCTCCTTTACTGATCATGTAGTACCTGGATAAAATTTATAATCTTCTTAATAGTATGTTGTTGTTGTTTAGCTCCAGGTTATCCCCTGAGCAAAAAAAAAGCCTATAATCAAAGGTATTCCAGTCATGACCATCCCACTTCTCCTTAATATCTTGAAAATTGCACAAATATGATCACATTATCCAATATAGCTCTCACTTTTGTTTTTTTAAAGAAAACACAACATGGTCTGAGGAAGAATTAGCTCCTATTTCAAGCAGTTTAAGATAAGTACCAGACATTAATGAGGTCAACTCAACTGCAATTGTATCCTTGCAACTTTCTGGCTTTGCATCAATAAAGGAAATTATTATAATTGGGTGCAATACCAAGGCTCTCATGGCTTCTGATCTTAAATGATTGGAAGTGTTATCATGTACATTGTTTTGTCTTGGTATAAAAGATGGGCTACAGAAAATATTCTGCTCAATACTACAGATTTGCTTGTCAGTTGTTTGACCTTAACTAGTTGAAAACATGTCCCTTGGTGGCTGACGATATGTGCATCTTTGATCACGAGCAGAAGTAGTGGGGAAGCATCATAGCCACGTGTTGAGAGGAATTCTTTGGGGTTTGAATAATTCACCTTTGGAAACATGTAAAGCAAAATATTAGCATGTAACTTTCCATAGTGAGCACAATTGTTACAAGGGAGATAATCAATTCTCCATAATATTTGGTGGGATTAGAAATTTGAATTTAAAATTAAGGAATTGTAAGGAAAAAGATGCATAGAATTTACATATCTTCTATTCTATTTATTTATTATCAAAAGACATCCAAAGAGAAAGTATTGATGAAGACCAAAGTAGTTAATTAGAACCACCTGAAACTAGCCTATCCATCACAAGATTCAGTTCTTGTTGTGGTGTGTTGGATTCTGTGCTTCAATGACATGGAGAAACAAGCCAGTGGTGCACATGCTCTTGGTAGGGATTCCTATGTTGGACAGGTCAAAGGATAGAAGTCAGACTAATATAAACCATCTCTTTCCTGGGGTCAAAGTGGGTTTGCATAGGGCCAACACCCCTACCTAGAAAAATGCAAAATTCCAGAAGCATTGATGACAATTCAAAGCCTACAAAACCTGGAAGAGGAAGACCTTCCCTCAGGGAAAAGGCAGAGCTGAAAAAGCAGGGATCTAATTGGAGAGAAGCAGAAAAAAACAACAACCCAGAATCGAGAACAGCAAAGAGTGGAAGGCTTAAGTAAAATAACCTATGCAGAAGTCATGGGGTGCCGTGTGTCATATTCAACCCCAAAAATGCTTATGGGCACCTTTTGAGGCACAAAGTTACAATATAAGTAAAAGCAGATGCACAGAGAAAAAAAGAGCAAAGAATATGTGGAGGAACCCATCTCCATGATACTAAATTGAAGTTCACAGCAGTTCTTTACAAAAACAAATGAAGAAAAGATAGCGCTATCAAATGAACTGAAAGTAGTGGAAGATGGCTCTGATTACATGGAAGACCCAAATTATAGGCTACTAATGAATACCACACTAGTAGTCTATGAACAACTAATGTGCAACAGTTGGTGGTTTCTTGTTTTGTCTGACGTCAAAAATATGTGTGAGCATCTTCAGGAATAGAAATTACAAAAAGTGGCAGGAGGCTTATATTATAAGGTGTTACACCCTACTCTAGCTGGTAGGTTCTCACCTGTATGTGGGTAGATTACACTCATAGTTCCTTCTTGTTTTTTTTTTTTTGTCTGTTTCTTTGTTTTTTGCAATTA
The DNA here is from genome assembly GCF_001194135.2 of Octopus bimaculoides. Taxonomy (NCBI): domain Eukaryota; kingdom Metazoa; phylum Mollusca; class Cephalopoda; order Octopoda; family Octopodidae; genus Octopus; species Octopus bimaculoides. The sequence continues at coordinate 9,501,228 of NC_068997.1, forward strand.
TACCATTTTTATCAAATCCAATTGCCTACTGTACAACATCTGACACTCCCCTTATCTGTATATGCCTTTGTTTGTCAATTCCTACATATTTGTAACATGCATGTTTTCTTCTCTATTGTAAGTATGACTGGGCCCTTATTGCCAAACAAAGAAATTATCATTGTTTTTATTGTTGTTGTTTCAATGCATTGTGTGTCCCCACCCCACCCCTTATCGTTTCCCTTTCAGCTCATAATGAAATCATATCACTTGCTATTCATTTTTTTGTCATACACAGTACAGTACGTTATTACATAAAGACACAGTTTGGGAGGGGTTACGACTAGAATGTTCCAGACTGCATATGTAACAAACAAATAAAAACAAAACAGAAACAAACACAAAACTATCAACAGTAAAACAGCCAACAGAATAATGTCTTTTGATCTTGTTATCAATGAGACAATGCTTTATGATGGATGTGAGCAGTGCCATGAAGAACAAACTATCTTTTGTATTCCATGATATTTGAGATTACCAGATTTCTTGTTTCCGACATACTGGTGATCACTACTTCCTTTTTAAGTAACCCATCTACACCAATTACTACCAAATTGGTACCATTTTCATCTATTTCCATATCTTCATGCTTGGTTAATTCTGTGCAAAAACCTTCCAATAAGAAGACATTGTTGTCTGAATGTGACAATGCATCTTTATAACCCTCATCATCATCATCATCATTATTATTACTATTATAATTATTATTTTCATTATTATTATTATTATTGTTATTATTATTATTATTATTATTATTATTATAGAGACAGCAAGCTGGCAGAATCATTAGCACATTGGGCAAAATGCTTAGTAGTATTTCATCCAACATTATGTTCTGAGTTCAAATTCTGCCAAGGTTGATTTTGCCTTTCATCCTTTCAGGGTCAATAAAATAAGTGCGACCTGAGTACTGGGGTCGATGTAATTGACATACCCCCATCCCTAAAATTGCTGGTCTTGTGCTAAAATTTGAACCCGTTATATGAACCAACACATGAGCCATCATCATTACTGACAAAGAGAGCAAACATTCAGTAACTACAATCAGGACCAGAACAAAAAACAGAAATTATGTAATTGCTCAAATTTGCAGATCAATACAACCCATCCAATAAAACAGTGACAAAGCAAATATCTCAGATAGTAAAAAAAAAAAAAATAATGATAATAATAAAAGTACAACAAATCATTCTTTTACTATTTTTCAATCATCATTTTGCAATAATTGAAAGATCAAAGGGATCTTTAAAAGAAAAAAAAAAAAAACGAATTTAAGAGATACAAAAAAACAAAAAAAAAACAAAGAAAATCTCATGCTGGGTATTTTTATGAAAAGAATGGGGTCATTGCTAGTATTATTATAAATTGCTTAAGTGACAACTATCAAATGAAATGATTTCAAATAACATGAGTTCAGACAGAACACAGTATTAGATTACACTTATTAAATTAACCAATCCTTAATTTAAGATGTAGATATCTTATAGCTATGTAACTAAATATTTGATAAATGCTCCACACCAAAGAGAATTTTGCATATTAGCAAATTACTTTAATGTACAGTGTCAACAGTGAGTTGCAGCTGGTCAGGTTGAATAGGATATCATCATCTGATCGTTCATTGGTTGATGAGTAAGATAAGTCCACTCTCAGGTTGTCATCAGTGCTTGTACTGTGTCTATGACCAAGATAGTTATCTCTCGGAGCAATGAGACACTCTCCTGCCTTCCTCTGTCAGTAAATAGGTTTTTCAAGGTTCAAGGATAAGTGTTCAGCTTTACAAAATGAATAATGAAAAATCACTGAATATTTGATAAAGTGATTCATTAGCCTGCAGTGCTGGAGTTCAATTTACACCATAATAACTCTGAAGATGAAATGGGCTTTGCTGATTACTAACACCAACACTGACAAATCCACAGAATCTGGAACATTAGGCAATAATTATAAGAATTTTAAAGTTCATCAGAAGCCCCACAAAAGCAGCATTTCACACTCCCATCATCCTGCTATGTGCATACACAGACATTCTAGAAAATTTTACCTTTGTTATCCACAAACCATGCATCTCCCTTTCCAACTCACAATGTGGAATTTAGCACCTGACACTGTCGTGTGGTTTCTACATGTCGACCACATTATTGCTAATGACAAGGTATGTGTTGTGTGTGTGTGTGTGTGTGTGTGTGTCTGTCTGTAGTCAAAATATGTCATTACAACCACCTCAAAGGCATGTTAATGGTATTATTTGATGGTTCAAATACATTTCATGAACTTTCATACTTCCTAATCACATGGTTCTGGATTCAATCCCACTGCATGGTACCTTGGGCAAATGTCTTGAAAGTGAATTTGGAAGACAGAAACTGAAAGAAGCCTGTTGCGCACGTGTGTGTGTGTGTGTGTGTGTGTGTGTCTTTGTGTTTGTCCCACCATCACCACTTGACAACTGGTTTTGGTTTGTTTACATTCCTGTAACTTAGCAGTTCAGCGAAAAAGCCCAATAGAGTAAGTACAAACTTAAAATAATGCATGATTAACCCAAAACAATGTGAATAAGCATTACATATGACAGAGTAATCTGAATGCTAAAGGGTTAAAACACACCCAGAAAACTATATATATATATATATATATATACAGAGAGAGAAAGAGAGAGAGAGAAAGAGAGAGAGAGAGAAAGAGAGAGATGGCTAGATGACACAGATAGATGAGCATGTGCATGTGGTATGTTACTGTCTTCTTGCTTTGATTTTAATTCATGTGATAGTTGCAAACAAGCATCACTTTCATGCAAGGGATTTCTATTTCCAATCTTCCATAAAAACATGTCCAGTCATGTGGAAACATTACCTCATTTGGAAACAAGTGAGGGTTAACAACAGGAAGAGTATCTGGCTGTAGAACATTTGCCCTGACAAATTCCATCCAACCCATGCAAGCATGGAATGGTGGATGTTAAAATGATGGTGATGATGATGATGATGATTGGAATATTGTGAGAGTATTGATATCAGGGAGTTGCTACTTCAGTATTAATATCAGTCATTGACCTAAAGCAGGTCACTGAGATTTCGCAGAGAAAGTCTATAATAGTATTTGAAATGTAACAGATATTGTCAATTTAGATTTTTCAAGAAATGTGTTGCTTGCTGTGTGCGCGCGCGCACACACACACACACACACACACACACACATACACATACACAAAAAAAACTCTTTTGAATTCTGAACATCTCCCAATAACATGAAAATACCTTTGAGATTGCTGCAATTACATGTTATGACCATGTGCACACACACATATTTTCTCACTGGCAATAATGTGCTTCACTTGTTTAAAAATAAAAAAACTGCACAGCAGCATTAGGTGCTAAATTAATCAATATTTCCAACTCGTAGAATAGCCATTTTGAAACGTCATTAAAAAAAAAAAATTCTCTGAAAGATGGGTTTTTTTATGAGAAAAAAATCCCTCACACTTTTTTGCCATATTCTGAATCTCTGATGTTTAAAGCATAAAAATCCAATGACATTTTTTGTTTTCAAAAGTATAATAAAAACAAAGAGAAAGGTGCATGGTCCAGAACTCCACCCTACATATAACCATTGTTACACTGTTCTCACAAAAAAATAATACATGGTGTTTTCAACAATGAAAGACACCCACACACACCTTATACCATTCCAAGTGCCATCAGCATCAGCAATGCTATTGCGTTCATTCTCCACTGCCGACTGATAAACAAAATATTAAACACCTCCTTAAAAAAATACCACAAAAGGTTGACTGTCAAACCCTCTCCTTAGGTCACCAAGCCTATATATATAGAGAGTATAATAACAACATATCTAGAATCTGTAATTTCCTTAATTGAAAAGTACTGAAAGAATTCCTCCTCTTTGTCACTCTTTTTAACTTGTATCATCTATATGACCTTTCTATATCCTCAAAAATTAAATAAATAAAAGAAAAAAAAGATGAAACAAAAAACCATACACACAGAACCTTACATATACATGGCATCATAGTTGCCTTCCCTCACTATTCCCCAGACAGGGGACGCTGCTGCATGACTGTTTCAACATTAGAAACTAGATTCTAATCAAATAGGCTACCAGAAACACCTATGAAATTCACTGTCTCCTTTCTTACCAACAACACCAAAGGAGATTAAATACAGCTAAACATATCACATAAACACTGAAAACAAAAACACTAGGAATTAACAGCAAAGGTCCTCTGACTCAGTGGTTAGAGCATCAGGCTCTCAATCATGAGGCAGTGAGTTTGATTCCTGGTGCATCCAGGAATCAAACTCACAGTCTCACAATTCCAAGCTTGCTGCTCTAACCACTGAGCCATGTGCCTTCACACAGCAACTCAAATATAATCAGTTAAAATGCAAAGAAATACTCTCAGCCTTGTTTGAATAATTTCTTTGTTATATAAAAGACTAAATTAAAGATTCTGAAGAAAAATCATCACCATCGTCAGAAGTAGTGTCTAGTCTCATTTCTCAATGTTCTGAATTCAATCCGTACCAACGATGGCTTTACCTGTTATTCCAAACAAAGTTTGATATAGTAAATAAACTAGTCAAGTACAAGAGTAGATTCAATTAATTGTAATATTTTCTCTTTTGTGATTTGTACCACTGCAAGAAACCACAAGTAGAAAAAAAAAAGACAAAAAAAAAAACAAACAAACAAAAAAAACCAGTAGTTTCAGAACTGTTTTTGAATTTCATTCTAGCAGATGTCAGAATAGCTCTTGTCTCTTGTCTACTTTAGATTCCATATTTTATTATCCCATGTCATTTCAAAGAGCAACCTTAACATTGAAGATCTGACAAATGTAATTAATTACAAGTTTTCTTTTTTTTTTTTGCATATATTCTTCTCATCATTTATCATCTTTCACAGCTGTATGTCCATATCAATGCAGCCACCCTTCTCTCTTTTCTATACACCAATATGCAGATATGTGACTTATATGAATAACAACCACTTTGCTAAAAAGTTACCACTAATCAGCAGAAAGAGCAAAGATATGGGAAGAAGTGAATGCAGCATGAGCTGAGAGTATTCAGCGTCACATGTGGAAGGATACTTAATTGTGAAGAACGACAAATGTGTTTTGCTTATATAGAGTTGGGTAACCCATGCCAGTAAGAGAAAAAATGGATATGACAATATCCCCACAAATTTCATAAGCTGAGGTATATTGTGCTGACACTGACATCAAGATATCACTCTCTGCACAATTAAATATATATTAAAATCATTGCTTGCTATGTGTACAGTGAAAACTATGGAAATTTTCTTCAGCTGGGATTTGAGTTGATCTGTGTATTGAGATCTATATAAATTCAGAACATTAGCATATGAAGCCATCACCACCACCACCACCACCACCACCACCATCGCCACCCCCACTCCTAAATCAAAACAACACCAAAATCATTGTCAGTAATTAATGCATAGTTTTACAATTAGAATAATGGTGATGGGGTCAACTGAAAAGAAAGTTAAAATGTCTCGGGAAGTGAAAATAAATCAAATCACAAGAACATACATACGGCTTGAAATTCCATATGTTTGAAAGAGAAAAGTGGGTAGCATCGAAGAAGTGTGTGAGTGAGTGAGTGAGTGTGTGTGTGTATGTGTGTGTGTGTGTATATACCTGCATATATATATATATGTGTGTGTGTGTATGTATGTATAATTGTGAAATATTCACAATGAAAATTGAAAAGAAATATAAGAAAGCATATTTATTTAAATACATTTCTATTTGAAATGTTATCTCACATACACGTAAATACACACACACACACACACACACACACACACACAAACACACACATGCATGCACGCACACACAGATAAAATTTTCAAATACAGAAATAAGAAGTAAAATAGCTTGCTTCTAAACAATGTTCTGATCTCTTCTTATGATAAAGCAAATACTGAGTAACGTAACCATAATCTGGCCATTCAATTTTCAGAGATAATTATTTAATTAAAAATTTTCCTAACAAAGAACTGTACAAACTATTCATATATATTTAGCTTGTCAGGATTCCAAAATAAAAATCAAACAACCAATAAATAAATAGATAAATAAATAAGAGAAAAACCAACAAGGAAACAGCAGAAAAAAAAAAAGACAGAAAGTAGAAATAATACTTGTTTTATAATAGAGTGGGTTAGTAATATGTGTAATATTATCTGTAATTCAAATACAGAAATATAAATGAATACACTTCAAATAAATTATCATAACATTTTACAACTGCACACATATATTTATACATGCACACTTAACAAATATTCAAAAAAACAAAAAAAAAACAAAGAAAAAGAAAAAATATAAGGTAAAAAAAAATTATTTTTATTCATGAAGAATTTTAAAGGATTTTATTGATGCAGTAGGAGGTACCGTTCCATAACAGCATTTTATTGTTGAAGAAGCAAGATTATTTTGGAAACCAATATCTAATCAAATCTCTGTAGAAACTAAAGAGACTGTTGTGCCAGAATATCAGACAGCTGAAGGCCAATTAAGATCACTTTGAAACGAAAATGAAAATGCTACCGATGATTTTAAACTCATCTTTGTTAATTTATCACTCTGAGATATTCCAAGCAATTGGTTGGCTACATTAAAAGGAAATGCATAGAAACTTGGCACTTAAACCAAAAGGAAAGGAAAAAAAAAAACAAGAAAAAGAAAAAAAGTAGTTAACAAGGAATCAACTCTCAGATTGGTTTATATAGGATTTTTGTCAAACTGAGCAAAAATGCTGCCAGGAAAACAAAACTGAATATAATAAGATATTATATTTTTTCAAAAGTCAATAGTAGTACATGTTAGCATTTGAATAATGCTACGAAAGGAATTTTACACATATACAACTACTTGACCAATCCAAGAATATAATACCTGCAATGTAATGTGTCAGCAGCTGCAGATGTTACCAAAATTAGAAGTTGTAAATTCACTTTACAAAAGTAATTAGAAATTTTGATGCCGGCAATGCAATTTTCAAATTTTTCTATTACATTAAGATTGGGGGAAGT
>NC_068997.1:9508472-9509103 GCF_001194135.2 Octopus bimaculoides
AAAAAAAAGATTTGAAATAAAATAAAATAAAATAAAACAGAACTAAAATATTCAACTAAAGATAAAAATTAAATAACTTTGACACATAATCAATAAAACTTAGATGTTTGATAATTTTTAAAGAAACAATCTGGTATTATGCAGGGTCTCCAAGGCAATGTTTTAAAAACAAACGCTCTTGTAGAAATGCCCATTGTTGTCAACATCATCAATAATTTTACATCTGTTTTCCAATGCTAGCTGTTTGTGCTTCAACTAATTCTCTTCACACTGTCCTCTATTTAAACATTCGCCTTCTGTCCAAGTATTCCTGTCACTCTTAATTATTTCACAGAAGCTTTTTCCTTAGTCTACCAAAGCATTAACAATGTTCTTACCAGCATATCTTATTTGTTCACTCTATTAACATCTAAAACAGACATACATGCTAATGATTACTTCATCAATCAAAATTAATCAGTTTCCATAAATTGCCAATATTCATTCAACAAACTATATTCACTACTTCTTTTTTTTTTTTTAATATTTTTCTATCACTAAAAACGATTGTTTTCCTTCTTTCTGTTTTATATATGTGTGAGTATACACACACACAACATTATTATGAATTCATACATATTCACAAGTGCTC
>NC_068997.1:9510107-9518763 GCF_001194135.2 Octopus bimaculoides
AAAAAAAAAAAAAAAAAAAAAAAAAAAACTCAAATCAAAATATCAACTCTTAGTTCACTATAAAGTGGATAGAATTCTGTGGAAACACAGCCTACTTTAACAATACAGTCTAAAAAACAACCTTCTAAAATGACCATACAAAAATTAGACAAATCTACTTAAGTGGTGTAATAGTGTACAGAAACAAAAGTGCAATGAAGCAAAGGACAAAGGACTAGAAAAGAAAAAGTGAGCTAACAATGCCAGTATTTGACACACTGGTCAATGGTGTAAAAACTGACAGCAGTAGCATTGATGTTTAAAGCATTAAACAAGGACATATGCTGGATAAAGAAAAAGTTAATAAAGGAGCATACAAGGAGGAGATAAATGGAGGGTGGGATGTGTTGATGCTTTAAAGCAGATATTCATGAGTTCAGTTTCACTCCTGAAATTTTCAAAATCAGAACCAGACCCATTGAACTGATGCCAAAAGGAAAGCAAATAAATAAAAATAGACAAGAGAAATCAATATTAAAATAATTGTTTCGAATTTTGGCACAAGGCCAGCAATTAGTGAAGGACCCTCCAGTATTCAACTGGTACCTATATTATTCATCCCAAAAGGATAAAAGGCGAAGTTGACCTTGGCAGAATTTGAACTGAGAACTTAAAGAGTTGGAAGAAATACCACAAAGTATTTTGTACAATGTACAAGCAATTCTGTCAGCTCACTGCCTTTAAGCAAAAAAAAAAAACAGAAATAATGTAGTCTGTAATTATCAAGTCAGTCAATCCCTTCACAGCAAACATTAAAATAATGTCACTTCAGTCGCTTTCATAGTAGAAAAAATTAATAGAAAAAATGACATCACCTCAGCACAGATAGACATCAAAGAGCCAATGATTAATTTTAGTTTCATAACATTAAAAGAATGAGACATCAATTTCCACTACCAGGAGAGGCTCTCAATCTATCTCGAGTAACATTTCTAGATGATCTGATACCTCTTCTGACAGCTGAAGGGAACTAAAGCAATGAAAAATTTAAATGTGCTTAAAAACACCAACAGTGAATTTGAACTTGAAACCCTTAGAGCTAACAGTCAAATATCATATCTACTAGTTCGTTCTGTGTCTATTGGTCTTGAATATGACAAATGAGTCAGTTAGTTAGTGATTGGTACCTTTTAGAAGATGATCAAAATGGAATACACAGAATGAAGCAGGGATATGGATTTAGGGAGATGATTAATGTACCACATTGAGAGACATAATATAAATGGTAAAAAGCAGAAAGATTAGTCCAATTCAGGGAAAGGAATTCTATTCTACAGTGGATCTCAAAGTGTCAATGACCGAAGTATTTGCCATTCAAATCGTATTCTACTTATACTAACATTCAGAATTCAAAACAACTTGAATCAATAGGTTGTTGGTCTCACTGGGTCAAAGGATCAGCAATTCATACTGCATTAACAGTAACATCATATCTTTCATATCAAGATGCTTACCCCTGAAAGGCCCAAGAGGTATATACAGGTACTTCAAAGTAAATTGGAATTTTTTTCACTCTAGCATAGACACATTAGCATTGATTATTGGAGAAAGTAATTTTATGGTCCAAATTGCTATTTCCAAGCTTAAAATATGACTTGAAGGTAGATCAAAGCAGGTTGAGCAGGTTTGCCAATGGACAGAAGTCATCATCATCATCAACATTTAGCATCTGCTTTCCATGCTGGCATGGGTTGAATGGTTTGACTGAAAATGGTAAGTGGGAGTGCTGCACCAGGTTCCAATCTGATTTGGCAAGGTTTCTACAGCTGGATGCCCTTCCTAACGCCAACCACTCCAAGAGTGTAGTAGGTGCTTTTTACATACCACCAGCACGGGTGCCAATTACATAACACCGGCATCAACCATGACTACAATTTCACTTAGCTTGATGGGTCTTAAACTATAATATTCTAGTAATTCTTTAATATTGACAACAAAATTAAAGATAAAATAAGTACATCAATTTTCCTTCAGAAGGGTTATAATTAAATTAGTAGGAGGGGGGAATTGCTTTTGCTTTTTGGTGTGTTTTTTTTTTGCTTGTTTTTTTTTTGTATTCATGTTATTGATCATGATAGGATAAAAAGTGGTGGGATTTGAACTTAAAAAAGAGCAGATAACAAGCAGAGTACTGGAAAGCATCTTGACATAGCTCTATTATTTCTACTAACTCAATCAACAGAGAAATATCTTCTAAACTATGGCTGTGACTGAAGAAAGTAGAGAATCAAGAATTATATGATTCTTATTTAGAAGATCTAGTTTTAATTCTTGCAGTTTTACATTCAAATGCGAAAAAGAAAATATTACGAATGCAAATAAAAGAGGGATTGGTGTATAAGCCTATTAGATGGATTACTAAAAGCTGTTCTGAAGAAAAGTGACCTTGATAAATTAGTTAAAAGGAAATAGTTCAGATGAAATTATTGATTAGTTTGTTATTGAAGTAAGGTTACAAATACTGTTGGCATGTGATATAACATCAATCAAGAGAATAAGCTAATTAGAAACAATCATTTAAGATTTCTGAGAGAAGTACTCAAACGGCTATACAAAGCAGAATACATTTCTTAATGTCTGTTAGCAGATAGCTAGCTAAATTTAATCCTTTGCTATTCTAGTGTTAGGCAGATGAAAGATTTCCCCCACCCCCACCACCTTGTACAGGGTGCGAGACTAACACAGACACCTGTCTTCTTAGAAAAGGAATGTCACTTATTCCCCACAGATGATGTAGTATTAAATGTCTGAGACATTCAAATGCCTCCAGTAATATCTTAATATACTAACCATACACTGATAGGACCACTATCTGATACACATGGCCATTTGCCTATTTCAATAAAATATGTACTTTTACTAGAATTTTATTTCAAAACAGAGATTAATAGTTAATTCTTTTAAGAAACTTACAGAATTATTTGAAGCTATGCTTAATTTCAGTTTCTATAGAGAAATCTCCCATCAAGATAGGATGGCAACCTATCAAAAGTAACATTTCTATACATTCTGGTACCCCTGTTCTTTGGCAAGTCACGCAAACCGAAGAATGCAATGTGGATTTGAGCTCACAAATTCTTGCACCATGAGTTGGTACTTCAGTGTCATATTCTCTCAACTATTCCATTTCTACAAAATTGATTTGCTAATCAATATTTTTTTGGTAGCAGTTCATTGAAAGATGGATACTTGGTTATCATCCATCCATTGTTCAGCATTTTTCAGGTGGAATATATTTTTGCCTTATTTATCACCCAAAAAGTTTTATCTTTTTATTATTTTTTTTTTATCTAAGGCTGCTGCACAAGAGTTCCAGAGGAGAGAAATATGAGGTTTATTTCATGATGTTTCAACACAGCATTAGCTATTAAGGTTTCCCCTCTCTGAATCTGGAGTCTATTGAATCCAAACATCAATAAAGAAATGCATGGATTTATCCATTGCACCATCAACAGTTTTTGTGAACCTCTATACTATTGTTCCATCCATTCAACATATCCAAATTCTAAACACTTTGATGCCACTGTCTCCATCCATTTCATTTGCTTCATTGCTTGCTTCAGTGTCCACTCTGATATCTCAGAAGCTTGTGAAGCTAAAAATGCCTCCAATTTTTTTTTCCCCTTCTTTTCATAGAAAGTTATTTGGATATGTATACTGGGCAAGATATAAGTTATAAAAAAATATCAAGTATACAGAAAATAAACAGACTATAGAAATACTTAAGTTGTGTATATAATTATACAACAACACAATTTCTGTAATTCTTAAGCAGTGCAAACAAAGTGCATTGAAATACTGATATATATTACATGTAGAGGTAAAATTCCGTTTAGTTTTCAGTTATTTAATATTTTGGTTAATATACAGGCGCAGGAGTGGCTGTGTGGTAAGTAGTTTGCTTACTAACCACATGGTTCCGGGTTCAGTCCCACTGCATGTCACCTTGTGCAAGTGTCTTCTACTCTAACCTCAGGCCAACCAAAGCCTTATGAGTGGACTTGGTAGACAGAAACTGAAAGAAGCCAGTCATAAATATACATATATATATATATATATATATGTATGTATGTATGTGTGTGTTTGTCCCCTCAACATCACTTGACAACCGATGCTGGTGTGTTTATGTCCCCATAATTAGTGGTTCGGCACAAGACCAATAGAATAAGTACTAGGCTTACAAAGAATAAGTCCTGGGGTTGATTTTCTCAACTAAAGGCGGTGCCCCAGCATGACTGCAGTCAAATGACTGAAACAAGGAAAAGAATATATTTGGTCAGCAGTCACTATATTCCTTTCCATATCAGCTAACTCTGATGAGCGTAAAGTTATATAATCGATTGTTACCTAACACTCCAGTGTATTCCTAGCATGAAACCGATTGGTAAGATCGGCCATGATGGACATATAATACTGTATATTTCGGATAATATATATATATATATATATAGCTTTTTCAGTTTGTTTACCAAATCTACTCACAAGGCTTTGGTTGATTCCATGCTATAGTGAAAGACATTTGCCAAAAGTGCCATGAAGTGAGACTGAACCTGTAACCACAATGACACATTTAATGTTTTAAAATATCTTAATCTCATATCTTCCTACACTTTCGAGTTACTGGTACTTATTTATTACCACTAGTTAACCTAAGTGATTCTTACAAATCAATTTGAAGACCTTCGCAAAAAAAAAAAAAAAAAAAAATTAATAAACAATAAAAAAAACCCCTCTCATCCAAAGAAGCTATGAATTCTAAAAAAGCTTAACTATAATTACTCAAGATAAAGACTTTGATAGAATGCTCTGTGTTTTGAAAACACTGACAACAATGAAGAATTATTACTATCTTAAATAACAAATTTCACACAAGAAAATAAACACAATTACAGCAACTGCAACTACTACTACTACTACTAGAAGTAAGTGGATCTACATTTAGACCAAGACTAAATAAACCTACAAATGATTGATGATAAGAATGATGTTTATAAAATGACTATGACTGCAAAAGTAAATAAAGCAAATGGCTAATAAATAAACGAATAAATAAATAATAAAAAGATAAACCATACATGAAAATCTTCCTAATTGAACAAGATAATTTCTGTTTAAGATAAATTCTCTTCTATTCAATGAACTATTTACATCTCTTACTACTTTACCTCTGATAGTTATATCGGTTGCCTCTCTCTCTCAATAAGCTATTAAAATACACTGTCTCCAAAAAACCAGTTCCACAGTTTTCTCATACATGTGGCTTCCCAACCACATGGCTTTGGGGTTCAAGCCTACTGCTGCATGGCACCTTGGGCAAGTGTCTTCTACTATAGACATGGACCAAACAAAGCATTGTAAGTGAATGTGGTAGGTGGAAACTGAACGAAGATAATAATGTACATATGTATGTCATTATTCAGTTTATTTCAAGAATTTTTGCCAATAGAAAAAGAACCGGTCTCCAACCTAAATCCAAGGTTCCTTCATTGGAATTTCAACATCAACAACAGGGTATTTTTGTTTGTATGTATGTATGTATGTACAGATTTGTATGTTTTATGTATGTATTCTCATGCATATAGTTGCATATCTAGACTTGCTCATATATATTTAAATGATAAACTTCTGGAAAGTTTTACAGATTTTTACAGTTCCAGTGATGATGTGGATCTGTACTCTTCGAATTAGCTTTCTCCTTTCTGGTTTTGAGAAGCCCAATTTCTCAAGATTGGTAATTAATTAATTAATTCATTCATTCATTAATGAATGAGTGTATGTATGTATGTATGTATGTATGTATGTGTCTCCTTGTCTTGACATCTCATACTATTTCCAAGTGGGTGTCTCTGTCATACAAGTATCTATCAATTCATTTCTAACACCCTACAGAAACATGTCTGCCCTGTGGGGAAATATTACCTTGCTTAGAAACAGGTTAGGTTTAGCAATAGGAAGGGCATCCAGCCATTGGAAATCTGGCTTAAAGAATTCTATCCAAACCATGCAATTATGGAAAATGATGATGAGGAGGAGGAGAAGGATGACAATGAGGATAATGATTCGAAGTGTTAAAACTACAAATAAAAGCTGGTCGTTCATCATAACTCACTGGAATTGGCTTTCAGACACAACTTGGAATAAATATTCTGAAAAATTACATTCACGAAAAACAATTTGCACAACATTTGTTAGTCATTACAAATCACACCTGTGCATGGATGGAAGAATTCTACCATTTACTGATAATAAATATTGTTGTTGTTGTTGTTGTTATTATTATTATTATTTTCATTTTCCTGTTTGCTATTTCACAGCTTCACATTCAAGAATAAAACTACCTGTTACAACAATACATGTAAATATTTAAATTAACAAATTATTTTACAAGACATTAAAAACATAAATAAAAAATATATATTTCTAAAGTGTTCTAGATATTTTTTTTTTTCTTTTAATTAAAATAAATTGATTTGAAATTCCAAGCTCTTAAAATGTATTCCATTGAACTTTTTATTTTTTTATTTGACATTTACCAAATTGCATTGGAATAAAGAAGCAATTATTTTCAGATATGTAGATAGACTTAAATTACGGTGTATTTCTAACCTAACCCTTTGGTATTCAAACCTGCTAAATCCACGTGCTAGAAAAATGGTGCTACATGTTAAAACTAGCACATGCCTGGCTTCCTTGACAGGCTGTGTGTTTTGTTTTGTCACTGAAATGAAATGCAATTTTCTTCTAATTTCATTTCAGTATTTTTTTAAAGGGAAACATCTAACAACATACCTCGTTTTTTAAAGAATTTCTATATCAACAGAGGAAGGGTGGTGCCCATAGCCTTTTGCAGCATTTCTACAGTTAGAAAAAGAGAGTGAAAAAGCCACATCTCATGAGCTGTTGCTGTTGAAAGCAGCACAGCAAGATATTGAGCTATCTGCCCTCAGGTAAGAGACATGGTTTAAATATTTACAACAAGGTGGACACTATTAAAGGGACCCAAGGGTTGAGTGATGTTGTCACACTGGGGAAATCATTAATATTAGGAATTAAAAGATTAAAAATGAAAAGGCCATCCATGGCCACCACAAAAATGTAAATATGCTACTTTTGTATCTTTCATGAATTTTTTATAAATTACATGAGAAGAAAGCTGGATATGTCTTCTCTGAGGAACAGATGACAAACTGTGGAACAGTCTGTCAGGAAACTCTCTTTTCATAGGTATGACTGTGAGGTTAAAAAGTTTGCTTTACAACAATATGGTTTCAATTCTGCTGTGCAGTTCCTTGAGCAAGTGTCTTCTACTAAAGCTCTGAGCAACCTGTATCATGTGAGTGAATTTGCTAAATGGAAACTGTGTGGAAGTCCGTTGTATATATATGTGCGTGTGTGTACGCCTACGTAGGTGCAAGCATGTCTGTATGGTTAAGAAGTTTGCTTCCCAGCCACATGGTTTTAAGTTCAGTCCCAATACATGGCAACTAGAACAAGTGTTTTCTACAATAGTTCCTGGCAACCAAAGCCTTGTGAATGAATTTGGTAGACAGAAGCTGAAAGAAACCTGTCATGTGTGCATGTGTGTGTATGTGCATATGCATGCGCATGTTTCCTTGTCTTGGCATTGCAGACTGGTTGTCAACAGACATCACTGTTATATAAGTAGTGTCATGTCATTTGTTTCCCATCTTTCAGGAACACATGTGCAGCCATAGGGGAAAACATTACCTTACTTGAAAACAGATGAGTGTTGGTTACAGGAAGGGCATCCATCTGTAGAAAATCTGCCAATAGATTCCATCTGATTCAGGCAGACATGGAAAAGATGATGGTAAAATGATGGCAATGATGTGTGTGTGTGTGTGTGTGTGTGTGTGTGCTTGCAGATAAATTGAAACACTGTTTTACCTTCTTTTCTTGTGTACACACTGGACTTTACACACACAGACACGTATGTCTGTATACACACACACACACACAAGCCAAGAGTATGCATTAGTTAACTGATAACGAAACTGGTCTTATTAGCTTCCTAAGCAGTCAGTAAAGATAAAAGAAAAAGAACTGATGAACAGGGGGAAAGTGGGAGGAGACAGAAGGAGCAAGCGAAGCTGTAGACCTTTAGATGGACATCGTTTATAAAACAATATACGGACAGAAACCTCATATTGACACAGAGATCTTGTTGGGTTAGTAGACACCAATGAAGCATGGGAGATCACTGACTGACAACGAAGATAGCAACAACACTTCTAGTGAGGTTGGTAATTGTAAAACTGTTGTTGTTGTCATTGGTATTGTTCTTGTCGGTATTGTTCTTGTCGTCTTCACGGATGTAATATTGGTAATTGTGGTTAAGGCGTCGAGCTGGCAGAAACATTAGCATGCTGGGCGAAATGCTTAGCGGTATTTCATCTGTCTTTACGTTCTGAGTTCAAATTCCGCTGAGGTTGACTTTTTCTTTCATCCTATTCGGGGTCTATAAATTAAGTACCAGTTGCGTACTGGGATCAATCTAATCGACTGGCTCCTTCCCTAAAATTTCAGGCCTAAGTGCCATTGAGTAGAAAAGAATATTGGTAGTTTTGGTGATGGTAAAAATATCACTGTTGATGGG
>NC_068997.1:9518773-9522345 GCF_001194135.2 Octopus bimaculoides
GTCTTTACGTTCTGAGTTCAAATTCCGCTGAGGTTGACTTTTTCTTTCATCCTATTCGGGGTCTATAAATTAAGTACCAGTTGCGTACTGGGATCAATCTAATCGACTGGCTCCTTCCCTAAAATTTCAGGCCTAAGTGCCATTGAGTAGAAAAGAATATTGGTAGTTTTGGTGATGGTAAAAATATCACTGTTGATGGGGGGGGGGGGAGTAATTTTGATGATGATGATATTGTCGCAGAGGCAGTAGCAGAAATAGTGAGAGGTGTGGGTGGAGGTGATGCTGGTGATAGTGGTGGTGATGATGGTGGTGGCAGTGGTGGTGATGGTGTTGACAGCATCAATTGTAATGGAGGTGGTGGCTGAAGTAAGAGAAGTGGCATGAGGATGTTGCTGTGGAGTAGAGGTAGTAGTAGTAGAAAGAGTAAATAGCTGAGGTGGTGACAAATCGTCGTGGTGGTGGTGGTGAGGCTGGTGGTCATAATGGAGGTGATGGTAGAAGGATGGTATTGCAGTGAATGTGGTTGGTGGCGGCTAAAAGTCTAATGGCTGGTAGTGATTGTTATAGAAGTAGTAGTGATGATGATGATGATGGTGGTGGTAGTGACAGCGGCAATGGTAAAAAGGAATAATGATGGTAGTGATGTTGGTGGTCATAGTGATAATCTTGATGATGGCGGTGATGATGTTGATGGCAGTGATGTTGGTTGTTGTGGTGATGATGATGATGATGATGATGGTGATGATGATGACGATGACGACGATGATGATGGTGATAGTGGTGGTAGTGATAGTGATGATGGTTACATTGATGATGATGATGTTGTTGTTGTTGATGGTGGGTGAAAAGTGGTGGTAAAATGGTGTGAAAGTCATTAAGAGAAAAAACAAAGCTAAAAAACAAAAAAAAAAGCCAACAGAAATGGGAACGAAGGAGAAAAGGATGAACGACAACAACAACAACAACAACAAAAAGTATTAACAAACAAGGAAAAAGAGGGGCAGGATGAAGAGGAGGATAAGAACGAAAGAAAGCAAAAAAAAAACAAATAAAGCAAGCAAAATATAAAGAAAAACAAAAAGAATCCAACTTTTCTCAAAAAGCAATTTCTAAGAATACGATGCAAAAACAACACCCTTCACCCAACTCACACACACACACACACACATTATTTTCCTTCTCCCCACCAAAAAACTGGAAACAGATTGGAGAAGCTGACCTGGATGTAACTGGTTTATAAAAATCTTCAGGAAATGTTTAATGATTTTGTCAATTAAAATATTTTCCCACAGTTAGTTTTATCTAATTCTTTTTTTTTTTTTTGATTTCTTTTACGGTTAGCTAAACTAAGATTTGATTTACTCTCCTGATTTCTAAAGTGTTAAAGCCAGCAGGCTGAAGATTTTGAAAGCATTTTTATTAGCATCTTAATAGCCAGTGCCACCTCCATTATAATTCCTGAGTTGTTCTTGTTTTTTTTCTTCTCTTGCTTGCTTGTTTTTTTTTTATTGTTGTTGCTTTTAAGACTGTATGCCATGTTAGATCTGATGAACTCATCTCTTTTGCCCTGACGAATAAAGCAGCAGCAAGCCAACAGAGAAATCCTACACATACATATAAATTAAGTTTATATATATATATATATATATATATATATATATATGCGCATGTATTTATGTATCTACATTTACTTCTCTGTGTACACATGCACACACATATATAATCCATATTATGCTTAGAAGCAATGCACATTACCAGAATAGATCAGAGCAAGCCACTCCAAATCTTTGTTTTATTATATCTATCTGAATGGATTTAGGACAAGCTAGTTTTGAATTCATTATATATATATATATTGTGGCCTGTGTGTGTTCTGTACTCTGGTTATTATTATTTTTTTTTGTCTACGTTTTGTTTGCAATGTCCTGTACCCAGATATGCACCTATATATACAGGTAGACGTAGGTATGCACATACCTGTACGTATATATGCATACACTCATTTATTATTTGTTTTATTTATATATATATATATATATATATATATATATATATATATAATAGCAGATCTCTCTTCCTATCTGTCTGTCTGTTTGTCTATCTACATAGACACATATACATACATGCATGTACATTCAAGCATTTATATATACATATACGTATATATACATACACACACATATACATACACGCATAGTAAACATGTTTATATATTGGGTATATTCCGAAAGTATCCTTATGTAATCCTTATTGTCCACTGAAAACTCTGACAATTTTCCTTAAAAAGTATTTAAAATGCAAAAGTATATTTTTATATATGTTTTGTAATTTCAATCTTATTTGAGAAATGAAACAATTGTTGGTTAACATGTTGATTAATTAATAAATTAATCTCTATCCATTAGATCTTTCTGTTTTCTAACTCAATAAAAATGTCTGATATCTTATGATATTCTATATAATATATCCACTGAAGGATTATCTCTTCAAAATTTAATATATTAAACCAGTGTATCTTAGATAAATATCCCTATAAGAGGTTTGGATATCCTCATTATGACTATACACACACACACACACACGAAGAGAGAGAGTGAGAGAGCCACATTAAAAGCATCAAGCACATGCCGCAAAATGGTTGGTGTTGGGAAGAGCATCCAGTTGTAGAAATTGCGCCAAATCAGACTGGAACCTGGTGCAGTTCTCTGGCTTGCCAGCTTTGGTCAAACTGTCCAACCCATACCAGCATGGAAAACAGACTTTAAAGGATGATGATGGTGATGATAATGACACATATATACACATCCATACACACACACACATGCATGTGCATGTTCATACACACATGCATGCGCATGTGCACACACATGCAAGCGTGTATACGCACACACACACATTTATTCCTTCAAAGCTGAGTTTCACATTTCTGCTCCTGGTCTTACAACTCAGAACAGCATTAGAGGAAATCTTCAGCTTCAGATAAATGAATAAGCTCTGCATGTATTGAGTACTTCATCCTTCATTTCCACATATATCAATTCAAACATGCACACACACACACACACACACACACACACACACACATTGCAAATAACATACACATAGATAAATACAGACATGTCAAGAAATAACATGCAGGAAATTGTTGTTACCTGACCTTTATAAAGGAGAACTTTACAAATATTGTAATCTTAGACAAAAGGAGGGAAGTTCAGAAGAACGGTATTCAGAAAGAGATTTATAGAACAGAATGTAATGAATGTTGGTGTTGTTGATGTTGTTAGTGATAATAACACTAGTAGTATGCTGGTGGTAGTAGTAGTGATGGTGGTGAATATAGTGGTAGTGGTAGGAGTTCTTTCGGTAATAGTGGTGGTTGGAGGTGATGAAAAAGGCAATCGCACCAGCTGGGGTGATGGTGAAGGAAGTAGTCATAATAATATTTGTTGCATCTATAGCAGCAGCAGTAGTGGTGGTGGTGGTGGTGGTGGTGGTGGTGGTAGTGGTAGTGGTGGTGGTGGTAGTGGTGGTGGTGGTGGTGGTATTGGTAGTGGTGGTAGTGGTGGTGGTGG
>NC_068997.1:9522590-9527024 GCF_001194135.2 Octopus bimaculoides
GCAATTTCAGGGGTGGGTGGGGAAAGGGTAAGTCAATAAGATCGATCCCAGTGTTCAACTCGTACATATTTTATCGACCCTGAAAGGATGAAAGGCAAAGTCAACCTTGGCAGAATTTGAACTCAGAATGTAAAGACAGATGAAATACTGCTAAGCATTTCATCCGAGATCATTTCAAACTTTGGCACAAGGCCAGCAATTTCAGGGAGACTGTAACTCAATTACATCGACCCCTGCGCTTGACTACTGATTATTTTATTGACCATGAAAGGATGAAAAGCAAAGTCGACCTTGGCAGTATTTGAACTCAGAATGTAAAAATGGATGAAATGTTGCTAAGCATGCTGCCTGGGAAGCTATACAATTCTGCCATTAAATTAAGATGAAAAGCCTTGGGAACAAGATAAATAAGTATATAACAACACAATTCCCAAAACTAGTAAATTGAATGAGTTTATGATTGACTCATTTGTTGAAATAGTTGACAGCCTCACTCACATGCAAATTTCTTCTTCGTGTCCTGGCATAAAAAAATAAATATACACACAAAAAAAAAATCAGTTATGTCTTTATTCGAAGAAATCTAATTAACTGTCGGCAGCTAAAAGAAGGACTGGGGAAGATTTAACAACCATTGTTAGCAAGAACATTGCACAAGTGAATCAAAACATCAGATCTTCAGTGACATAACAGTGTTAAGAAATAAAGATTTCTCATAAACAAACCTACAAATTTTGTAGAGAAGATACGGCTGATTAAAATTGGCCCCCTCCACCCTGATACTTGACTGTAAATTATTTTATTTATCTACTCCGGGAAGATATCATAAGAGGTATTTGAAATCTAGACACAGAAAGGACACACTGTATTTTCTAGCATGGAAGTTGGATTTTCCAGACCAAAATTTTCGATCAAAAATGGTAGGTCGTCTTATGTATCAAGACAATTTTGGAGTACCACAAAATTCTATTTGACATGCAGCAGAATTTCAAAAGACACAGATGATGTTTGAATATTTGCAGTATATGTTTACACTATATTCTACAATGACTTGTATGCTGGAAAATACTAAAAATTAGTTTCAAATTTTGACACAAGGCCAGCAATTTTGGGGGAAAGAGCAAGTCATTTGCATCAACCCCAGTACACAACTGGTACTTATTTTATCAATCCTGACAGCACAAAAGACAAAGTCGGCCGCAGCGGAATTTGAACTCAGAATGTGAAGTCAGACGAAATGTTTTTTGGCATGGTAACGATCCACCAGACTACAATAACTAAATATTGACTTCGAATTTTGGCACAAGGCCAGCAATTTCATGGGAGGGGTAGTTTGATCACAATGATCCCAGTGCTCAACTGGTACTTATTTCATCAACTCCAAAAGGATGAAAGGCAAAGTTGACCTTGGCAGAATTTGAGCTCAGAACATAAAGATGGAAAAATGCCACTAAACATTTTGTCCAGCATGCCAACAATTCTACCAGCCCTCCCACAATGTCCTATGATTGTGTAATACACCATTAATGATTATAATGAAACAGTTAAACCATTTTTCAAAGACCAAGCAAACTCAGAAAATGGCTGGCCATAAATAAATGGTCTTGGATAGTGTCTACAGAAGTGACAACACTGGTATGGGAATGTTATGTAAGTAGATGATGCATGCTGGGTAACTGAAAGTAATGATCGATTTTATTTGTGTTATTAAATGGTAAACTCTGCTTCTTGAAGATAGATCACTGACAGCTGGAATAAGTCAATGAATCCTGTGATCCAGATATGTAGATATGTAACCCAATTCATGGTTAATGTCACTGTGAAGATTGTTTCCAGTCAAATCCCAAGTTAATGATGGCATGTATTCAGCAATTAGACTAACACAATTCTGAAACTCTATTAGAAGCAGTTAAGTCCAATATCTGAGTTGTGTTTTCTCAAATTGAAACAATGCCAGGTAGTTTGGTTTGAGCCAAACATCCAGAGAACAATCAACTTTCACTTTCTCTCCACCCCCCTCTCTCTCTCTATCTTTACTTATTTTGTTTATCAAGGAGAAATTGTCCAAAGATTTAAAATTTGAAACGTGTAACCAGAGCCTTCTTTGCTAAAGATACCATGGAATGTACTGAGAAAGATTTAGCTGCTAAAAAGAACAAATCAAAACAATTACATGTAGAATTTATCACTCTCATGTCTGAACTTTCCCTTCAGGCACATTTATGGAAAAAAAAATTATCCATGGATAGAACAAGGAACAGTCATTGGAAATAATTTTAAAAAAGGGTAGCAACAATGATTCTTGAAAATAACAACACAAACAATAATAATAATTGCCAAAGAAAAATATATTCTTACCTGTAATATATAATAACTCCTTCTTCTATTACTCGCTTCCAGCCTAAAGGTGTAATAACACTACAAAAGGAAAGTTTCTTTGGATAGAATGGCAACTCTGATGTTAGGGGTGGTTCTACTGTATCAGTGGCTGACGCAGACTTTTGAGTACACCGACTGTTCATTTGGTGTGAAGAAGGGGTCTGTTGTGAGTTGCTATTATTTGGTTTTACAGGTTGAGGATATTTTGTGGTCAGCATCGTGACAGTTGGAATAGCCACCTGTGAATGTACATGGGCAGGCATTAACGATCCAAAATTACTGCTTGTTGTTGTAGTAATTGTTGTGGTGGTGATGGTAGTGTGATTACAGCTGGCCACCACTTCGGCGTTATTGATGCTATTGTTGCCCATGGTGTTGGCGTTGGTGTTCTTGGACAACAACTGGCTGACTAGTGAACCAGCAACCACAGACGGAGTTGATGGCAGATTCCGAGAAGGCAGAGTAAAACTGTTCGATACAGAGTCTCCGAGTTCTTGTATTTCTGGAAGATGGCTCTGACCATTAAACAGAGCATTATCACCTTCGGCCACATTGTTTTCCTCCTCTTTACTAAGCTTTCCAGGATTAATTTGTGGGGTTGGTGCTTGTACGCAGGCCATCAGGTTGGCAGGAAGTTCCAAACTTGTAGCCTGAAGAAAGGCATTGTGGTTCAGTGATGCTCTGGTCAGCTGACTATGAGGGGAATGGTGCTGCTGTTGCTGCTGGTTAAATTGTGTCAAAAAATGATCAAAGTTAGGCAACGTAGCAGCAGCAGCAGCAGCAGCAGCAGCAGCGCCTTGGGATTGCATAATACTGTCCAGCAGACTCTTATAGTTGATGGAAAGTTTATCAATGGAACAATTGTTCGGTGCCTCAGAAGTCCCTTGTAAACTGCTGAACTGTGTTGGCATGCTTCCAATGGGGACGGTAGCAGCAGACATGTAGCCAGCTGGGAGCTCATTCGGCACATTAACTATAGAAGAGATTCCACGATCAAGACTCTGAATTCCAACTGGGAAAGCACCATTTCCGGTTACAATTCCAGTGTGAAGTACAGGAGTCTTTAACGTGATCGGCAAATGTGTTAATCCTCCAAACTGAAGGTTATTGGATCCAGAACCATAGGTGACAGCATTCCTCTGTCCTGGTTCAGAATTCATTCTCCCCGTCAGTACGCCGCTCACATGAGCTTAAAGAGTGTTTTTAAAGCAGAGTGTCTCTACATGTCTATTTGGTGCTCTGTAGCTTCAAAAATACGACGATAAAGGAACTTAAAACTTCGAGATGTCCTCATTGTAATAAGTATGGAGGATCAGTATGGTTCCTTTTGTTTATCCATATTGTTCATTTAAAATCCTATTTTTAAGACATTAAAGATGAAGTCCAAGGTGAAGAACAAGCCCAGGTACATATTGAGCTAAAACATCTGGTACATTCATGGAATCTGAAAAATATAAAGAAAAAAAACAGAATCAATATATGCTGTTGGACACAGTATTACATAGAACAGTCTAAATAAACATCAAACGAAAGTTAACCCAACAAAATATTTGATATCCACTGAGGAGATTTGTTTCTCAGCCAGTTTATGATATATTAAGAAAAAATATATATAAAATACATACACAGATATATATATATACATATATATATATATATATATATATACACACACACACATACATATATAGATACACACACATGTATACAGAGAGGAGAGAGGGAATGAAACACATAGAAAGAGAAGAATATACATGGAAGATATATATATATATATATATATATATGGAGAGAGAGAGAGAGAGAGAGAGAGAGACAGAGAGAGAGAGAGAGAGACAGAGAGAGAGATAGAGAGAGAAGGGAAGATTAAAAAGAGAAAGAAGAGAGATTCATTTCTTTGCCGAAATACAACTTCAGAAACCAATTCCAAATAATAATATACTCTGCCTTTTAATACGGTTTGGTGCCATTTAGCATAAAAGGTTAATGGAATCAAAAGTTTGGAGTGAGAAAAGAATTCTTGGAGAGGCTTCTTCATTTTATTTTATTTTGTTT
>NC_068997.1:9527446-9528151 GCF_001194135.2 Octopus bimaculoides
ATGCAATTGTAAAATACTGATAACGAAGAAAAAGTTTCTAAGATATCAAAGAAAGAAGGAAAGAAGGAAAGAAATACAATTAAGATTTGTTGATTCATGTGAATGTATGATTGATGAAAAGAACATTTTTTTCTTCTACCCCCCCCTCTCCCTCTCTCGCAATTAGATTACGAATTTAATAAATCCTCAACGAAACTATGTATTTTGGGATATGGCAATTATGAAAGTCATGTAATAACACACACACATACACACAAACATATATATGCTTTTTCCTATCTATGATAAACAGAATTGCATATTATCCAAACCATTCTCAATGAAGTACGAGTGCATGCATGTGTGTGTGTGTATACATATATGTATATACGCAGTGGAATTTCGGTTTACGAATGCCACTTATGAACAAATCAGTTTACAAACAATTTTTCAAACATAAAACGTCTCAGATGATGAGGGGTGTCTCAAATAACGAACATGCAAGCAACAACAGTTGTCGACAAGCTGAGAGAGTATTAATGGGAGAGCATCAGTTGTTGTCTAGCTTTCACTCAGGGCACATCCCAGCTTGAATAATGATGTACATTCTTGTGAATTTCTTACAGGAAATATAGTTATGGTTTATGAACATTTTTGGTGATGAACAGCCTTCAGGAATGAATTAAATTCGTAAACTATGGTTCCAATATATATATAGATCGGAAG
>NC_068997.1:9528321-9531525 GCF_001194135.2 Octopus bimaculoides
TATATATACATATATATATATCTGGCACAGTTTATATAATAATGCGGTGGCACTTCTGTCTGGCACAGTTTATAACCCCATAAGTTGACTTCGCCCAGTATAATATTTACTGCTCTACATCTTAGAGTGTGCTTCTCCTCTGGATTTATGTGTTTCTACAAACAATCCTATATGTGTGTGTGTGTGTGTGTGTGTGTGTGTAAAATGGTAAAGACCTCTTCAGTCTCAAATGATCATGGGATTGCACTTAGAAAGTTTCCCTCTTGGGCACAAGTCCGGGCAAGGTTGTTTGTAGACCGGCAGTCACTCATGCATACCAGCCTCCCCTCTACATGATAATGATGTTGTCCAAGGGAACGGCAAAGCCCAATACACCTCGGCACTGGTCATGGCACAACTCATTGCTACAGCTGAAAGAATTGGGGGTGACATGAAATAAAGTGTCTTGCTCAAGAACACAACTCATAGCCCAGTTCAGGAATTGAAATCACTACCTCATGGTTGTAAGCCTAACGCTCTAACCACTGAGCCATGCATATATATACACACACACACACACATCAAAATCATCATCATCATCATCATTTAATGTCCATGTTCTATGCTAGCATTCCTTCTTGAGTCATACTGACTCATAAGGGCCAGTTTCAGGGCATATATATATTCCCCACCCGGATGGGACACTCATCCATTGCCCTTTTGCCAGCTGAGTGGACTGGTGCAATGTAAAATGAACTGTTTTGTTCAAGAACACAATGCATCGCCCAGTCCAGGGATTGAAACCACAATCTTACAATCATGAGTCCAACACCCTAACCACTAAGCCACACACCTCCACATACTGGCATGGATTGGACAGTTTGATAGGATCCAATGGGACCAAACGCTGCATCCTACTCCAGTGTCTGCTTTGGCATAGTTTCTATAACTGGATGCCCTTATTAATGCCAACCACTTTACAGGTGTAAAGGGTGCTTTTTTTTGTTTTGTTTTGTGCTACTAACACTACTGAGGCCATCATGCAGTTGGGAAAACTATGAACCCAAACTGGGGTAACATTATGCTAATGAAGAGTAAAGAGGAGTAAAGCATAATATCTAAGGAAAAAAACCAAATCTCCAATTTATATGATGAACTGATTTTGCTGTGTGTTGCTGTCACTGATTAATGTCAGTTATGTACATTAGATAAATAATCACACTGAAAAAATAAATGAATATAAAGTTGGATGTAAATTCTTCTCTGAGGACCTGGAGGGCTTTTAAGGTCTCATGCTCTACTTTCATTAAGCATATAAAAAACAAAAATAGTTCTCTCTGAATATATGATACAATGCTCTCTGAGGTAAATTTCCCAAAGTATTTGATAACCATATTTGGCAGCTAAGTTAACAAGGGCAGCCCAAAATTAAATTAGGTGTCAAAAGTATACAAGAGAAACCACAGACAGGCTTCTTACTTTGCACAGTACATTATAAATAAATTTGTATCATTTATACTAATGTATAGGTACTTATCACCTGGATCACCTTGATCAGTCAAGCTGTCTGGTGCCAAGTCGGCTCCACTAACCACAGCATTCACTTTATTCCCCTCCTGCTCTCGCCATTCCTCTGCATGTTGCTCCAAACATTTTTCTTAAATCACCTTCCTACCTAATTGGAAGTCTTCCACACATGTGGGTACCGATCAACATCTATACAGGTCCACTGATCATCTGTGAACCTTGCAACATGACTGGCCCATTATATAGGTACTTAAACTTAGTATAAATGATACAAGTACTGTGCAAGGTACCAGCAGACTAATCTGGTAGCCACAGGAATTTAAGATTCTTCCTTGTATATCAGTGCAGATGCAAGAGGTTCTGAAACATCAGTGTCTGGAAAGTTAATGTTGTACCTGTACAGCAAGGTATATTAACTTCACCTTCTAATACTGCAGTCTGGCAACTACCTAATTTTTCCATTCCTTTTTGATTATTTAATGACAGTAAACAGCATTGGCACAGAACCACAAATCATTGAAGGAAAAGGAAGGAGAGGGGCAGTTAATTTTATTGCTGCCCATATCTAATCCTAGCTTGTCTTATTGAAAAGATGATATCAAAGTTGAACAGAGTGGAATTTGAACTCAAATACATAGATAGCTGTAAGGAAATTTATTTAATCCAGCACTTTTAACATTTCAACCACTTCACTAATTTTGCATTATTTAATAATAACAATAGTCGTTCAACTGTATGCACACGCAATAAGATGTTCACCATGGACAAATTTACTGCCAAAATATATAAATGCATCAACTGTAAATGTTGTGCAGTATAAAATGCACTTTTTTTATGTTAAATAAAGGAGTGTGGTGTTAACATTTTAAATAAAGGAGGAAATAAACGCTGTTACTGAAATTGCTGTTTTATGATTGGCTGATTTCGTTGATTTGAACCACTGCATGATGGGTAAAAAGGAAAGAAAATAATGATGGAAAGAGAAAATATCTAGTTGCTGCTGCTGCTGCTACTGCTGCTGCTGGCAGTTGAACTATCAGACAAACGTATTGTGAATATTATGTCAGAAATCTAATAATCTTGAGATTACAGAGGAATCCAATAACCGAACCCAAATAACCATAACTCTCTCTCTCTTTCTTTCTCTCACACACAAATATTTCTGACAAAAGTATGGAGTTTCATATTTCTTTGGGAAAAGAAATATCAATGTTGTGATGTTCATACAATTCTCAAAAGGCATTGTCAGTAGGATAGAGTCACAGTTGAATGACAACTTAATAACGTACCAAATCTCTCTATGAACATATAACCCTCTGACTGTCAGTCTGTCTGTATGTCTCTCTCTCATGCACACACACACACACACACACACATAATGGACCTATGAAGAGTTCATCAATTACCAGTTGGTATCAAATGAACCCATGAAATATAACTATTCAAAGCACATACACATTAATACATTCACAAATTCATGCACTTTCACACACACACATATATATATATATATATACACACACACACTAATTTGCTTGAAGAATAT
Organism: Octopus bimaculoides; assembly: GCF_001194135.2. Lineage (NCBI taxonomy): Eukaryota > Metazoa > Mollusca > Cephalopoda > Octopoda > Octopodidae > Octopus > Octopus bimaculoides. The sequence goes on from NC_068997.1 coordinate 9,531,374, forward strand.
AGATTATTCAAGAACATACTTCAAATCATTATTATTGTAATTCTAATTTTTTTTGTTTTGAACAATTGTTTTCTTTACTGCTTCTGTCATGTACTGGATAGTTCTTACACCACCACTACTACTTTTCAGCTGCCTTATATATATATATATAT
>NC_068997.1:9531544-9541544 GCF_001194135.2 Octopus bimaculoides
TGTGTGTGTGTGTGTGTGTGTGTGTGTGTGTGTATGTATGTATGTATGTATATAATATATATGTATATCCTTACTCCCTATGTGCACATGTACACACTTTCATTTCAGTTCTTTTATAAACCATAATTCTGCATAATTCTGTTAGGTCATGAATATACAGAAGGTAAGTAGGCCACTAACAAAAGCAAAATTATGAGTAAAAGAAAAAAAATTTTGTTTAAAAAAAAAAAGACCAATAAAAATAAAGACAAACAAAATGCAAAAAATGGAAGGTGGAAATGGCTGCTTGAGATTGTCCAAATGAAAATGGTTGGAATTGATGGCTACATATATTAAGAAGTGAAATGACTGTGAAGATTGATTCTTTCTATTTCTGTACTATCATTTAGCATACTGAGAGACTGAAAAAGAAAAAGGAAAATAAAAGACAGAGAATAAGAAGGGGGGGGGGGGGTGAATGCTGTTTTAGGATTTAAAAAATAAAACCATATTTTTCAAGAAAAATAAGCAAAGATTGTTGATGTATGAACAAAATGAATATATGAATTTTTTACCACTTAAAAGACAAAAAAAAATAATATCCATTTGTTCCCTAATGCTGAGGGACCCCTCACTAGGAACTTGTTTTGATGTATCTTAGTTAATATTAGTTTTAAATTTTGGCACAAGGCCAGCAATTTCGAGGAGGGTGGGGATGCAAATTATTTACATTGACCCCAGTGCTCAACTGGTACTTATTTCATTGATCCCAAAAGGATGAAAGGCAAAGTCTACCTTGGTGGAATTTGAACTCAGAGCATAAAGACAGACAAAATGCCACCAAGCATTTTGCCTGGCATGCCAACAATTCTACCAGCTTGATGCCTTTGTCTTAGTTAATATTACAACTACTATAAGGCAGCAAGCTGCCAGAAACGTTAGTGTGCCGGACAAAATGCTTAGCGCTATTTCATCTGTCTTTACATTCTGAGTTCAAATTCCTCCAAGGTCAAATTTACCTTTCATCCTTTCGGGGTCGATAAATTAAGTACCAGTTGCATACTGGGATCGATCTAATCAACTGGCCCCTTCCCTAAAAATTTTGGGCCTTGTGCCTAGAGTAGAAAAAAATATTACAACTACTACTACTTCCAACACCACTACTATTACTACTATTACTATTGTATCCATTTCACCTCCATTAGCAGGGTCACCTCAGTAGCATTATAGACCCCTGGGCAAATCAGTGCCTTGGGCCCTATAGTCATTATCTATTGAGAGCAATCCAGAGCATACACAGATTAGAACTGGGTCCCAAGATATGTGACACCCTCAGGTAAATCCATGCACTGAGCCCTATAGTGTGTAGCTGCAACATATATAAAGAGCACAATTGGGCCTCAGGTAATTGCCCAATGTACCCACACCTTAAGATGGCACTGTCCATTGGCCCATGGTAGAGAGAGATTTGAGACATTACGGTTATTAAACAATAACTGTCCCTCTCCATTGTTACAGCACTCTTGCTGTTTTTTATAAGTAGATACTTGTACATCCACATGGTACCTGTTAATAGATAAATGAACTGAGTTAACAGGCTTTAGAGAAACACAGATCTACACTGCTGCTGGTTATGAGTCAGGGAAGTGCAGGAGTTAGGGGAGGGTGACTGATGCTTCTTTCAATAGTTAGTTTGGTACAATAACAACTTGACCAACAGTGAGAAGATCATCTGTGAGTCACAACAGAGGTATTAGTATTGTGACTGACCAAAAATAAATAAGCCAACTTCACCATGCATAGATGCAAGCAAGAAAAGTTCTAAGGGTGGCCATGGTTGACAGTGGTCAGTTGTTATCGATCATGGTCACTCAGCTTGTTGGAATTAACAAGCATGCATACCCCCGTCTGACTCAAATTATATCCTATGATCTAAAAGAAGAAGAAAAAATAATGAGATGGTCATAAGTTGAGTGCCTTTGATCACAGGTCTGCTCAATTGTGTATGACCCAGGGTTAAAAGTAAAACAACAACAACAACAGCAATTCACAACAGCCGGACCACTCCAGTTGTTCAAAAATGTTCTCGCTGCATCTAAAATAAGAGGTTGAAGTGATAGTACACTATACTTAGGGAAATATTTGACTGAGTCTATATCAATATTAGAAAAGAAATTCGGTTCCAGAAGTAATAAATGTCAATGTTGGAATGGAAAAATAAATGAAACAAGCTATAATCTCCAACATCCATTCATGAGAGAGGATAAAAACTCTTTAACTTCTTCAACCTGTAAGCTGCCAGAAGTACCCATATTTGCTAGTTTATAGCCTGTCTCATTGATTCAACAGAATGTTTTATGGGCCTTTAGTTCTTGGTTTCTATGTTGAACATCAGAGAAGATGAATGGTTAAACATTGCATATAAGAGAATCTATATTCTTTGTTCTAGTATCCAAGCAGGTTTTGCAGTAAAGTTTGCTATAATGAACAATGAGCCAGAGAACTGTTGAGCAAAGAAAGAAAGAAAAAGAAAAAAAAAACAATCAATAAAAAATAAACAATCAGATAAATAATAGAAGTCAAAATAAAGAGGTTAAAGAGATATTGTGGTTGAGTAGTTAAAGAAGGAAAATATTGTCTTGAGGTCCATAAGTTCAACCACAGCTACAAGCAGAATATTTTATTCTTAATGATCTTTTTCAGTAAAAGCAGATGGTAAACAAAGAGGGTAGCATTCATAGTCCATGCTTAAGTGGTTGGTATCAGAAAAAGGGGTCAAACTATAAAATACTTGGTTCTAATATTTAAATTTATAGACCTATCAAATGCATGGTAACATGAGAATATAAGCAAAAGTATGGATTTCTTTTTAGAAGACATAAACATACACATAAATTGACCTTGAGCTGTGTTGCTGGTGTTTGATACACCAACATAGGAAGTTAAAAGGCAAGACTAATCCTATTGTGGATTATATTTAGAACAGAGATGCAAAACAGGGGGACAAAATATGATGTGCTAAAGTATGGGCTGGCAGTTTAGTGTCTTTAGATATTTCCATTGGTGAATGGCTATGCTCAAAGAAAGAAAGAAAGAAAGGACACATTGCACAATCAAGTCGTTGATAGGATGTTAGAAGCATTAATACAACAAAAAGCTAATATTTGATAAAAAGGCCAATGTTACTTATCAACATTTTGACCAAAAAGCAAAATAATAATACTTGTGGCAAGCTCGTCTAACCCATGCCAACATGGAAAATGGACGCTAAATGATGAAGAAGAATTTTAATAGTTTATCCTTGTTGGGATGTTACATCCTGTTGCAGTTTAGCCTGAGGTCAACTTTGAGCACTTGTAAGATTAAGAATATTCCAGAAGTGACAATCCCATCTAGGACAACATTGCTCAATGTGACCTTCCTATTTTGTTTTAAGATGAAAGGGTATAATTCGAGAGAATTTAGCTGCTATTTTTAGCAGGGTGAATGACCAGATATGGCTCCCACATAGGCTTTTGTTAGTTCATGTAATATGCTGATGAGAATGTATACATTAGCATATGTATATACTACAGTGTTTTCTCCTTCCTACTTTTCTCTTTCTATCTCTCTTTCATATAATACATCTCTTTTCTAGATAATGCCTGGCCGTTTGTTGTCAGTCTAGCAAACAAATGGGAGTCACAGATACTTCAAATAAAATATGCCCCGTCATTAAGGCTAACAACAAGAATCATAACACATTCAAATGTACAAGACTAATTGAAATAATGAAAGCCTGAATTTAATAATCAACAGAATGAATATTGAATGAATGGTTAACAGACTTCACAAACTATTTATTCTACAACAACAATAACAATACAATAATCTCTCAATGTGGTCATGTGAAGGTGGCATAGCTTAGTGGTTAGAGCATTTGGTTCATGATTGTTGAGCCCGGAGTTCAATTCTCAGACATGCATTTATATCACACTGCTTTATTTCACATTGCTCCAGTCCACTCGGCAGGCAAAAATGAATTGTACCTGTAATCCAAAGGGCCAGCCATGTCACATTCTGTGTCGTGCTGAATCTCTCAGAGAACAACGTGAAGGGCACATGTGTCTGCAGGGTGGTCAGCCACATGCATGCTAATTTCACGAGCAGGCTTTTCCATTGATCAGGTCAACTGCACTGCTCATTGTGGTAATCAACAGAGAACCAGGCCAGTCCTGTACAGACTAATTAACAAAAGTGACATATATAAGCTATGAAGCTTTTGTGAAATCTTAAATTTTCTTCCTTCTCATGAACCTCTGCTCTTTCTTTGAAATAAACACACTGAGATTTTGCCCATTTCTGCTTTTTCACAAACATTTTATTTGGACAAATAAAGTGTCTATGTTTAAAGTGATTCAATATAATCTACCGAAATTGAAATGCATTGACAATATTTCAAGCATTGATGAGAGTCTATATCTACAAGGTTTCGTAAAAAATATCCTCCTGTACATATAACAGGCAGAGTTAACGACTATTGAAAAGGTTGCAAGATGCAACGAAAATTTTAGGAAATATAAATAAGTAAATGAGTGGAAACTTTACCGGTGAATATGTTAAATAATATAGCACTAAAAGAGAATGACTCTCCCCAGACACAACAAAATATGCTTCAATGAAGTTTATATATATATATATATATATATATATATATACATATATATATATATATATAGTTCAAAAAAACAATAACAAAAAAAACAAAAAAACAACAAAGTGAGGACGTGATATGGATAGTATTATTGGACGCTCAGGAAAGGAAAGAGAGAGTGTATGACGTTTCGGGCGTAGCCCTTCGTCGGAAAGATGGAAAGTTCGGAGAATGGAAGAACGGAGAAAGAGGAAAATGGTACCGATGCCCACGAGATATATATATATATATATATATATACACACACACACATACATCGAACCCACGCCAGCATGGCAAACGGATGTTAAACAATGATGATGATGATGAGATGCCTGTACATAACAACACTTATACATGCTCATGCATATATGTGCATATATGGATGTGCATAAATACATACATATGCACATGCATACAAATTATTGGACGGCCTTTGACTCTCCTGAGTTCATGCATTCTTTGATCTTCATTTAAAACCAATGACCAGGTTTTCATCCCTCCGCCATTTCTATAGTTTTTCTCACTAAACAAGGTACACAGAAGAGTCTAGTAGAGGTGGGAGCAGTTACCCATGTGGTGTGTCCTTTTCTGAAGTACCATCGCTGTCTGATATGTGAAGTCTTAGTCTTGCCATTCTCGTGCATGTATTCCCATAGTGAAAGTTCATGAAGAGAGGCCCTACAGCTTAAGAGAGGAAAAAGGAAAGGAGAACAAAATGTGGTTGTACTCAACCACAGAAAATTGAAATTCATCACATATAGACACATTTCCTTATCATCATTTCTATACTAATGAAAGGAAGTATTTGCAACAAAACATACACACACACACATACACACATGCACGCACACACACTACTAAAAGTTTTCATTGATGTAGCAAATATTGAAAGCTATGAACCAATTACATAAACAAATGACCTGATTCTCACAGCAAATTCAAAAGAAAGGCTTCAAGAAATAAGATCTATAATCAAAAGGACCAATAATTTATATTTCAGAGGTTTGAGCGTCAGTAATTAGGCCCCAAGGCTAGCAACAGGAAAATTATTTGGTTTCATGGGTGAGCTTGTGTAATTGCACAAGCTATGATAAGAGAGAGAGAGAGAGAGAGAGAGAGAGAGAGAGAGAGAGAGAGAGAGAGAGAGAAATAGCAAATTAAATTTTTAGTGCATATATGTCTATATATATTTAATGCAAGGAGTGATAATGCACAAATAGTATGGTAAGAATCATCATTTATTTGTAGCACAAAATTGTTTCTAAGTGCTGAATATTAAACATAACTATCATGGGAAGCCACTACCACTACATGATCACTCAAACTGCTAGAAATAGCTACGAAATTTTCTTAAAAGAAAAGAAGGATATATTGGATAATGTAGTTTTGCACATTCAGAAAAGAAGACATGATCTTCGATCAGACATCTGCTTATTCAGTATAAATGTTCCTTCAACATAAATGAGACAATATTTGGAGCAAGACCATCTCCTACCAGCCATAGATTAACATACAAAGAACACACACATATGCGCATATGTGCACGCCTTCTCAATCTCTCTAACACGGATACACTTATGATGAGTATTTATGAGCATATTCATGTGGGTATAAATGTATATAAATAAATACACACACACACACACACACACACACACACACACACACACACACACACACACACACACACACACACGTGTTATCCCCTAGGTGGGATTAGAAATTTGAATTTGAAATTAAGGAATTACAAGTATGCACACCAGCGCACACATGCATGCATACATACATACAAGCACACACACACACAATTCTCTTCTATACAGTTTTCATCAACAAATTCCACTCACAAGGCATTGGTTAGCCTGGGGCTATAGGTAACATTTTTACCCAGAGTATCACAGTAGGATTGAACTCAAAACTATTACTATTCTGCTACCCTTACCTCTCTCTGGTGCCGATTATTTCAACACAGTATTTGGGACTAACGAGATTATTGATCTGCTGCTATTTTCGTACATGCCTTTCTTTTCATATCTTTTTTTAGTCTGAGCTGGAAGAGAAGTGTTTTAAAGATAGTAGTAGTAGTGGTGGTGGTGGTGGTGAAAGATCAGGTGATGCTGTTAAGTCAAGCGATGGATTAACTCTACAGCCCAAGATCAAGAACTGTCTCCCTTTTAAGCAGGCTTCCACACAGTTTCCATCTACTAAATTTACCTCCCAAGACTTTGGTGGACTTGAGGTAAAAGTAGATTCCACTAACCAAAATGATTCTGCATATCTGGATTGAATCCAAAATCACATCTTTGCAAAGTGAAGTTAACCACACAAGCATGCCAGCATCTGTTAGTGCCAACTACTCTTGTACATTTCTACCACCTGAATTTACCATTCTCTCTGTTAGTCCTTTATAGATCCCACTGCATCTTTACTGTAGCAATTGCATATGCATGGGGGACATAGAAACCAAAGCTAGTTCCCAGATTACACTGGGATTTTGTGCTCTCTTCTTACTAACTTGGCACTTTAGTCTTGAACATATTAGCCTGTAGGCCTTTCAGGTTTGGAACTTTTTGCTGAAATTCTGAGACAGATTATGTTATATATAAGTGAATAATATATGAATGTCATAAGTACAGAAGGAACCTGCAGCTCTTAATATCTTTATATCTACTTGTATCCATCTCACCAGACAAATAGATAAAGTAAGATTAACTTGTACAGTAGACAGTGAATGTTCACCACCAACCAGCCATCTACACCATCGCCCACCTATCTGTCTGTCTGTCTGTCTGTCTGTCTATCTAGCTATCTATCCTCCTCTCTATCTATCTTTCTATCCACTTTCCATTCATCTCTCTATCCACCCCTCTATCTATCTACCTCTCTATCTATACATACATACATACACATATCATTTGCTTCTCTTATTTCTTGTTTTCTCTTCTCAAGACTTCAACAACTTACATTTAAACTGTGCTGACAACCTATTTGTCTTTTTTTTTTTTAAATACACAATAAAATGAAAAAGCATAAAAAAAAAACAAAAACAAAGAAGCAATAAATATTCTCTGCAAATAACAGAAATCATTATATGAGTGTGTGTGTGTGTGTATTTTTGTTCTTTCAAACATAAACATGTATAAACCTACTAAGCATGTGTGTGTATGTGTGTGTGTGTGTGAGAGAGAGAGAGAGAGAGAGAGAGAGAGAGAGAGAGAGAGAGAGAGAGCAACTGTAGTATTTATAAGAGATAAGATTACTGCAGTTATATACACATGCACACATGTACACACACCTCCCCCCACACGAACACATGCACACACACACACACACATGTGATGAAACAGGGTAATGTATTCTGGGAGAAAAACTTTGTTTTAGAACCAGAGATGGTGGTGATGCTGGTTAAGTAGTAGTAGTAGTAGTAGTAGTAGTGGTGGTGGTATTTGCAAGCATATATGAATACCAAGGGAGGGTGTATGTGCACACATGTGTGCATGTGTGTGTGAGTGTTTATCTACATATGCAAATAATTATTATCTTCATCATCATTGATTTATTGTTTGTTTGTTTTGCCATGATTGTATACAAAGCAGAGGAAATCATGGGTATTGAAATATTGGGTGTTGAACGATTTAATAGGGTAATCTTGGAAGATTATTCCATACGAAATAAATATCTAATGTTTTTAAATTGCAGTACATTGTATTTATAAACAGTGAAAAGAATGTGAAGTAGATTAAGAATTTATGTTTAACCAGTCCTAATTTAATTAAATATTAATAAAAAAAAATATTAAATAAATAATTTGCGATATTCAATTGTAGTATTACTATAATAGTGCAAGTAATACTCTCTATGTTGGTTAAGTGATACAGCTTTGCCATCTCACTTTGTGGTGTAGCTTGCTGTCCCCAATGTATTACTGCTTTGTGAATATTCAGTTCTTTGGGAGAATGGTATAGATTATAAGGCCTCTGTAATGAACCTCAGTTTAGCTCAACTGCTGATATATTGCCAACATTTAACTACACAGAATAATTTACTTACAAAAGAAAATTTTTTGAAATCCTTAATTCATTTTTGCATGTCTTTTAACAGTGCATTCCTGGAACATTCTTGATATCATACCCTTATGATGGAGAATATATGAAAAGAAACCAAAAAACTTCAACCCATCTCGATATTTAACTTAACATTAATGTTATCATTCTAAAAATCTGATCTACACATCCTCCTTTTAAGATATCAATGGTCTTCTTACCAGCTCATAGCAATTTTTCGTGCAACATTTATCCTCAACTAATTCTTATCATTTGTCTCTAGCGTTACAATTGTTGGAGCTGCTAAGAATATGGTGATTAAAACCTCAAATACCAAGTTGCAGTTTTCTTTTTGTTTTTTTGTTTGTTCTTTGGTCTTTTTTGTTTTATAACTCACTTTAGCAACTCAGTCTGCCTTTCAAATTTACATTGTGCGTGTAACATGTTACATATAGTATTTTTAGTTCATGCCACTCCAGTTGCTGCTGGTCCTTTATCTTCACTTATCATATTTCACTGCCACACAACAACACATTTGTCACACATGCATTCATTGTACACCAACCTATCTTTTCAAAGAAAAGAGAAAGCAAAGAGGCAATTTTCTAGAACTATACCAGCCTCTTTTTCACCTTAAATGCAATGTTATATCACTTGCTCTCCATTCTTTGTGGTAATCAAAACAGCTAGAAAAAGAAACATTATTATCCATTTATCAGTTTGGGCAAAAATACCCTAGTTGTCAATAATCCATATGTATGCTTGCATGTTTAAATGCATGCATATATATATATATATATATATATATATATATATATATTAGAGTAGTATAGTTTTCATAAAAGTGTCTCATGTGTGTATGTACACACACACACACACACACACACCACACAATAAGTTAATATACAATTGTCACATACACAAATATTGATAAGTAAATAGATTGGTGGTTCGTAATTGAAACTATTCAAATTACTATTACAAAATTGAAGAGGAGAGAAAAATGAGATGCAATGATTATGATTGATTAAGAGGGAAAAGAAAAAAAAGACAGTGAAATCTATGAATGTATATAAACTATTATCATTGTCTTAATATCCGCTTTTCCAGGCTTGTAAGGGTTGGATGAAGTATACTAAAGTAGATTTTATATATTTGGATGCCCTTCCTGTCACCAACCCTTACCTGTTTTCAAGTAAGGTAATATTTTCCTATGCCCGGACACACATGCACGGAATACTGGAAATGAAAGACACTGCTTCTATGACAGTGACACTTATTTACAGCTATGATGCAATGTCAA
>NC_068997.1:9543909-9550216 GCF_001194135.2 Octopus bimaculoides
ATATATATATATATATATATATATATATATATACACAGATATACACATATATACACATATGTACACACACGTGTGTGTATGTATGTGTGAGAGCACATACATATATTTATATACATCTGTATATATGTATATACATATGTATACATGTGTTTATTCTGATACACACACATCCATATACAGAGAGAGAGAGCGAGAGAGAGAAAGAAAGAAAGAAAGATATATATATATATATATCTATATATATATATATATATATGCTTATATATGTCTGCACACAATAACTTAAAAGAGAAAACAAATTTGAAAAAGAAAAAAAAAACAACAAAATTTTAATATGAGACAATCACTTCCAATTATAGATTTCTTACGTTGGCTGCACAAGGTTACAAATTAGAGTGAAACAGAATCTGAGGAAACTAGCGATGTTGTGCTGTTTGAAATGTTTGTACAAATTACATGGATGGTTGTAGTGGCCATTGAATCAGCTCAAGTATTTATTCTACTAGCAGTATTTATTTAATCAACCTTGTTCAGATGAAAGGCGCAAGTAGGATTTGAACTTGGAACATAAAAAGAGAAAAACTCTATTACACTACGAGTAATGTGTACCCATGGAAAAACCACAAGTGATAAATGTTCGGTTTTATGGTTAATTGCTTGGCAGCAAACTATTTATTTAAAAGGGATTAATTGAATAAAATATACATTCTTCATTATCCTTTCATAAATATTAAAATACTTCAAACAACAAAACATACAACATATATATATATATATATATATACACACACACACCCATGTATATATACACATATATACATGCATATATATATATATATATATATATATATATATATACACACACATACATACACTTATACACACATATATACCATACATGTGGGGGGAGGGGGACAGCTAACTAAATGACTTGTCAGTATTTTAATGAAATACAGAGATAGTAAAAGTATCATAGCTACTAATTGCCTTTGATTGCACATGTCAAGAGGGACAGAACAAGAGAGGGAGAAAGAAAAAGAGAGAAGCTGGCAATTATATTAGTAGATTAGTATATAATTTAGTCCAGAATTCTACCATTTCTGTCAACTTCGCTGCCCTTTTATTCCAGCTTATTAAAAAAAATGCTTCAACAATTGGGTGAGAGTTTTTTTATACTGAATATCATAGTTGAACAGACATCATAGCAGAAAGGGTAAAAAGAAATGAAGATACAGCAAATTGACCTATCCATAATTAGTATGTCTTATATAATGATGTTGTAACATATAGGATTTAGAACATAAGGTCACCATATTGTAGTCAGCAGTCGTAGCTGTGGCAAGGGGTGTTTAGTCCCATTTCAGCCTCAATTGAGTAGATCTATAAATCAATGGCTTTCCAGCCATGACCATCCCATATTTTCCCTAAACACTGAAAATCCAAACCTTTTCATAACCTGTGAAGGATGTAATTAGAGGGAGATTTGGCTGCCATTTTTAGTAACCACCTTGAGACTCCCTTGCTGGGCCTGGCTTGGCCACACCAAGTTGAAGATAAGGGAGATTTCTAAATGGGTCAACATGTTTTTTCATTTCTTTTGTTACATAGGGTTTACTTCAGTTCTACACAAGAGACTGCATACATAAGCAAGAGAAATATTTGCCGATGACTGTAGATTTATTTCTCAAAGTACAGAGAACAGGCAAAACTTGGTAAATGCTTTTGGCAGTGCAACCACAAATTTTGGCTTGAGTATTAGCAACCAGAAGACTAAAGTTCTGAGCCTTAATACAAGCCAAGCAGTACAATCAGGGCCCATAACTATTGAAGGATAGAAAGAAGCTGATAGAGAAAATCCACTTTATCTGTCTAGGCAGAACAAGCAATAATGATGGCCGGCTCAGTAATGATCTAGATTACAAGATAAGCAAGGCTGCTAGCTCACCATTTAGATTATTGAGAAAGGGAATTTAGAACAAGCTAATTGCAATACACGAGAAGTACAAACAAAGTAAACTGAGCAATAGTACAATCCACCCCATTTTACAGATCAGTGACATGACTGTTATACAGCAGACAGATAAACAAAAAGATTAATGCATTCGTGACAAAACACCTGAGAAAGTTCATGAACTGGAAAGACAGTGTCGGGAACACTATTGTCCTAAACAAAGGCAAGTCCCTTAGTGTGAGAGAAATATTAGTATAGCAAAAGCTCTAATGGCTTTGAGCTTGTTTAAAGAAAGGAAAAACTTGGTTATCAAGATGAATTTACAGATGTGCAGCTGTATGAGAAGCCATGGTAGCCTTCATCCCTTAACTGAGATAAAAGGATGTCATTAAACAGAATTTGAGGAAACTGGTCAGTTGATACCTACAACTGGATCACAGAAACCCAAAACAGAAACGTTAATGGCAGAAAGTGTCTCACATTTGATACTATGACTTGACATTTTGACACATGGACAGACAGCCCATGTGCCATGTAAAAAAGCACCTGAGCTGGTGCCACATAAAAAAAAAAGCAACCATGCTGGTGCCATATAAAAAAGTGCCTGGTACATTCTGTAAAGTGGTTGGTATTAGGAAAGGCATCCAGCCAAAGAAACCATTTCAAAACAGATAAATGGAGCCTGGTGCAGCTCTCCGGCTTGCCATCTCCTGTCAAACCATCCAATCCATGCCAGCATGGAAAACAGACATTAAATGATGATGATGATGAGTTACAGAAACTGAACTTAATGGTCAAAAGACCAAGAGTTCAAATCGTGTTACTGGTTGCTGCATTTTATCACAGATGAATACATTTGACTTACAACAGCTAAGTACACCTAGACATTAAATATGTACTCTAGTGATGCCCAGCACAATCTTTGTCAGCAAAATAAGAAAATAAAAACACAATACATTCAATGAATAATCCTTTGTTATTAAAGTCGTGCAGGGTGAGCTTTAACTACTTCTCATTGGTCAGGAGTTAATAGAAAATAAACATAAATTATCTACCCTTGAATTCGCATGCAAAATCAGGTTTTAGTGCCAACCCAATAAAGCGATAAGCAAAAAGAAAACCACTTTAATTGTATTCTGTCACCGAGGAGTATTCTCTGTACAATTTAATGCTCAAACATTGTGCATTTCGAGTGAACAAAAAAAAAAAAAAAAAAAAAAAAAGAAAACCAGAAAGAGAAATAAAATAGAAATAAAGTCTACTTCTTACTGTTAAAGAAAACCACAAATAAAAATCTTGTCATTCATCATAACTCATTTGAATTGACTTTCAGACACAACTTGAATAAATATTCTGAAAAATTACATTCATGAAAACAAATTGTACAACATTTGTTAGTCATAACAAATCACACCTGTGTATGGAAGAGCTCTAACATTTGTTGTTATTGTTGTTGTCATTGTTAATGTTTTCCTGTTGACCACTTTATGGAGCAAGTTAGCAGCCAGCCTTGCTGAATTGACAAAAGGCAGGAGGACAATGACTAAGAGATAATGCTCTCTACATTTTATAATTTACAAAGTTGTGTTGTGACGAGACTTCCAGCTCATAGTTCACACTCTTTCAAGGTTGACTAATCCCTTTCATCGTTAGTGGTGGTGGTGGAGGTGAGGATGAGTTTAGTATGCAGATATTTAATGTACACACGAAATTACCACGTGGATAACACATTGGGCTGCCAGTTAACGATTGTGAATACCTATCACAAAGAGAATGCTTGGCTGTATTTCTAAGCAGGAAACTATTGCATTATATTTTAAATATATATGTATAGGCATCCCTTGTGTTACGGAAGCATTATGCTCCTGAAAATATTGCTGTAGTGTAGTTCCATAATGTTAAACATAAATCTTTCATTGATTCCATCTTCATTGACTTCTATGGAACTGGGGAATCCAATGGGAAAATAGACCTCTGCATTATGGTAAGATTTTCAGGAGCATTACTGTTCTGTAATTTGGGTTAAAGGTTCTACAATGGCACACAGACATAAATAAACATAGAAAAGAGCAACTGCTTAAATTAACCCCCTAAATACATCTGTAGACCTAAACCAAAACTTCTTCTCATCTCCTTTTAACCCTTTAGCATTCAAACCAGCCAAAATATTCAACCTGTTTTACATTGAAACTGACCAGGTCTGACTTCTCACCTCAACTCTACAATGTAATTCTAACATTAAACAATCACATCAGTGAAATCTCTAAACTACAAGATAATGCATGATTATTTAAAAAAATATAAATAAACATGGAGTGGCTGTGTGGTAAGTAGCCTGCTTACCAACCACATGGTTCTGGGTTCAGTCCAACTGTGTGGCACCTTGGGCAAATGTTTTCTATTATAGCCTTGGGCAGACCAAAACCATGTGAGTGGATTTGGTAGATGGAAACTGAAAGAAACCCATCATATATATATGTTTGTGAGTCTGTGTTTGTCCCCTTCACCATTGCTTGGCAACTGATGTTGGTGTGTTTACGTCCCCGTAACTTAGCAGTTCAGCAAAAGAACCTAATAAAATAAGTACTAGGCTTTCAAAGAATAAATCCTGGGGTCGATTTATTCAACTAAAGGCAGCGCTCTAGCATGGCTGCAGTCAAATGACTGTAACAAATAAAAGAATAAAAAAAGAATAAATAAACATGATATTCGACAGATTAATCTAAACACTAAAGGCTTAATGTATTTTATGTAATCGTTAGATACTAGAAACTGCACAAAACATTTTTATCCTGGCAGTCTTCCTAAAAAATGCTTTAACTGAAATATCCACCATTTCTATGCATTCTTCTCGAACTGTCTATTAACCCATAAAACACCACTCTCATTGAATCTAACAAACTATTTAATTCTTCCAATTTTAATTATGAAAAATGAAAAAAATTCATAGTAATAACTTTTCCACCATGTTGAATGTCTTTGGAAGCAAAGGCCTGGCCAGAGCAATTTAGAGGAATAACTGCTTTCTTATTTCTTTATTGCCCACAAGGGGCTACACACAGAGGGGACAAATAAAGACAGACAAAGGGATTAAGTCGATTACACCAACTCCAGTACTCAACTGGTACTTGATTTATTGACCCTGAAAGGATGAAAGGCAAAGTTGATCTCAGCAGAATTTGAACTCAGAACATAACGGCAGACGAAATACTGCTAAGCATTTCGCCCCGCGTGCTAACGATTCTGCCAGCTCGCCACCCCAGGTCTCTGCTTTCTGTTACACTAAAGTAGTTGAAGAGAGATTTGCCTTGTGAATGGATGGCTACAACAAATACAAAAACAATGCTGTGGGCAGTAAAAGACTGGCTTCAGGGGTCATTTCTCCAGATGCCATTTCTTCTTCTTCAGGTTAATGGATGTTTAAGTCTATGTATGTGTGCATGTCTGTATGCATGCATGTATCTGTGTATGTAATGTGTCTGTGTGTATGTGTATCAAGAAGTACACATATATATGCATAAACATGAGCTAACAATGCAGCCTCTATGTAGTAATTCAACCAACTAGAAATAGTAGCCAAACCTCCCTGTTGGAAAAAAACACAAAAAAAAAAAAAGAATTTGGCTGTCTGAATGCAATACAAGGAAGGTCATGTTTGGAAAGGCATTTGATTCATAAATCTACTCATTTAAGGCTGACCCAGAACAGCAACCACAACAACATGCAATTATATACAACACAAAGATGTACTCTGGTATGTTGTGAGAAATAAGGAATAAAGTTTCAGAGAGATGTTCTTCACACAACACACCAACATCTGCATCTTTTATTTATAATTCCAAACTAATTCAAACTAATGCAGAATCATTGCTGCCAACCAATTCTAATGACTGCTACTGGTTATTTATATATCACACTTTGCAATATTACAACAGAAAACTGGAAACAGTATAAAAATATAAAGACATTAGAGTCTGTACAGATTTTATTCCTGTTACTAATCTTTATTAGTTGGTTCAATAGCTTTAACGTTCGAGTTTACATTTTGGGATATGAGACAACTGCACAGTGCTGAAATACAACAAGATAAAGCTGGACATTAAATTTTTTCTAAAATCCTGTTCAGAGAAGAATTTATTTTTAGCCGAAATAAACAGCTTTATGGCTTAGCTGAACTTTTCTCTGTTGCTCACTATTATATACGACTAGCTGGATTTTATATTCTTTTTTAAATTGCATTTTCTTTCATAACGTTGACAGCATTCCTCTTTAGAGTTAGTCTCTAAATGTGCTATAATTTCTCTATAACCTACAGAAGTGAAATAGTTTTCCTTCAGTCTTCTTTTAAGAATGGTG
>NC_068997.1:9550371-9554803 GCF_001194135.2 Octopus bimaculoides
TGGGGGGAGAGGGAGGGGGAGAAAGAGAAAGAATAAAGAAAAGAGAGTTTGCATAGGAAAGTGAATAGAAAATGGAGGAGATAAAACTGCAAGGACTGGAAGAGTAGAGGGGTGTCAGGGTGAATAGAAGAGTAGCAAATAATAAGTGAAAAGGGGTGCAATGGAAGTAATGATAGTCTGTACAGCTTTATTTATATGAGCGAAAGAGGGCAAAGGAAAAGACACACATACATAGAGAATATTTACTGAGTGCATGTATATGGGTGTGTATGTGGGGGTGTATATACATACATACATGTATATATATATATATATATATATATACACACACACACACATATATATATATATATATATATACACACACACATATACACACACATATACACACATATATATATATACACATATATATACACATATATATATACACACACATATACACACACATATATATACACATATATATATATACACACATATATATACACACATATATACACACACACACACATATATATACACACATATATACACACACACACACATATATATATATATATATATATATATATATATGTATATACATATACACACCTAAATATATATATATATATATATATAACACAAATATATACATGCACACCCAAATACAAACACACACATACACATTAGACCGACCGACAGACAGACAGACAGACAGAACATATACAAATGCAACAAAAATAAATATAAATCCACAAAGAAAGCAGCTAAGATGGGGGGGGGTGCAGGAGATGGGTGACCAAGTGAGAGAGGAGGAGGTGTTGATAGGTATTTACTCAATGTGACAATGTGTTCTTTCTTTATGTGGTGAAGCCTTTATAACATTTGTTTATTTATTTCAATTAAGAGAAAAGTGAAAGAATCATTGTAGGTAACAAGTTATTAGAAGAAAGGAAAGAAGAAAGGAAGAGAAAAAGGTAAATGTGGGGGTAAGTTGCGGGAGATGGGTAACAAGACATTATAGTAGGTTACAACAATATTAGTGACACTATGGCCATGACTGTATGATTAGGGAGTTTGTGAAGTAGTGATGTGATTCCAAGTTCAAAACCACTGTGTGAAATCTTGGGCCAATGGCTTCTACCATAGCTTTAGGGTGATTCAAGTTTTGTGTATGAAGTTGTGTAGACAGAAGCATGCTGGATGGCTTGTAGATGTTTTTGGGTGGAAGATGTAATTCATTGCCCTGTATAGCTCTATCTTTGTGACTTTAGCCCTTCGATGCATTTCGCAGAAGAGTTTACTCTGTTGTAAGCATTTAAACCAGATGTCCTTGTCAGAAGATTATTTATGAGGTGAGTCATCGGTTTTGCTTCTCTTGGAGACCCTGCAAAACAGTTATGGTTGCTTCTATTCCTACACTAATTCCAGACATTTCACACACATACATGATGGACTTCATTCAGTTTCTGTTTACCAAATCTACTCACAAGTCTTTGATCAACCCAGTACTATAGCAGAAAAGGACACTTGCCCAAAGTACCATGCAGTGGGACTGAACCTGAGCCCACATGGCTTGGAAGCAAGATTCTTAACCACACAGCCATGCCTGCAATTATATATAAGCTGTAAATTTGAAGATCAAGTTCACTGCACAAAGAAGTAAGGTTATTACTGCATCATTAATTCATTACAGAAGCACAAGGCATCAAACTGATACGGTCAAATGAATAATAGTGTGATAGTCATGCTTTCTCTCAAGAACAATGATTGTTTCAAATTTAGACACAAGGCCGAGGCCAGCAGTTTTAAGGAAACTGATTTAATCAATTCCAACAACTCCAGTATTTCACTACTACTTTACTTTATTCACTGGGTATGGTGGTGGAGTGAAAGGCATAGTTGACCTTGGTGAGATTTGAACTCCAAAATATGTAAAAATCACACTGACATCATCTCTAATTCAGTTTACAGACAGAACAATTACCAATAGTCAACAGCATGTAGATATATGGTTTGTTTGCTTGAAGTAATGAGTTCAAATCTTTTAGAGAAGACAAGAGAAAAACTTTTCCAAATATCTTATCCGCCTTTCAACCACTACACACACACACACACACACACACACACACACACACACACACACACACACAAAATATTTGGTGGTTTTTTTTCTTAAATAACCCAATAAGTTGTGGAAGATTACTGCTTTCATGAAAAGAGATTCGACAATAAACATATCTAAGTCCTTGACATTACAGTTTGTATTACAGCACATAATGGAACTAAGTAGAGCTGAAAACCTTATTATCTCATTTACAAACAATGTCTTTAACTCTGCAATTAGAGATGACTTTTGTCTAAAACAAAACAAACAAAAAAGGAGTAGAGTAAAAGAAAAAGTCATGATAAAAAGAAGAAATGTCAGAGACGAAAAGACTGCATGAATAACATAAAATCTTTTTCATTATCTTCTTAAATGGCCTTGATAACATCACATAATAAGAGTATTGTTCTAGTTTATTCCTAACAAGTTTGAATAAATTTCACTGTAATGAAGTTTTTCTAACTTCTCTTTCTTCTAAAAAATTTGGAATGAAAAGGAAGGAAACAGACAGAAAGAAATAACAAGAAAAAATATAACACTTCCATAAAAAAACAAAATCCTTTGGACTGGATTATGATGCTAAATCTAAATTTAAAGGAGGTAGATTTAGACAAATGAATCATCCTGCTCAGGTTTACTTTCTGGTTACAGAAAAATGTGAATGAAAATAAGTAGAATCTCACAAGGTTTGAACAGCAAAAAAACTGAAGTATGAAAATAATGTAAGAAAACAGCACAGAAAAGAAATAAAGTTCCTTCTCAAGTCATATAGACTCATAAGATTGGCTTCCACAAGTTTCCATGGCAAATGTATTCCGCACCTGGATGGGACGCCAGTCCATCACAGGATTGCTTATTTTACGAGCTGAGTGGACTGGAGCAACATAAAAATGAAGTGTTTGGCTCAAAAAACAACACGTCACCCAGTTCAGGAATCAAAACCACAATCTTATGATCATTAGTCCAACACCCTAACCACTGAGCCAGACACCTCTCCACCAGCAGAGAGTACTTATAACAAAAACTACCAGAAATTTATGGTTCAGTTTTGAGCAAAATACAAATTCTAAGAACGTATTTTTCACTATCAAATTTGTCTTTTAGTACATCCATCTACATTACATTTTCACTGATCTATTTTGGGATCACCTTCAAATGCAATGTTTCCAATATATTCCCAGGCCTAGAGGCTAATGTGCTAAATATGCTTAATGAGACATTGACAATACTTCAAGAAGATAGATAGACAGACGGACGGACGGACGAACAGATAGATAGATAGGTAGATAGATGGATAGATATAAGCATATAGATAGATAGATAGATAGATAGGTAGATAGATAGGTAGATAGATAGATAGATAGGTATATAGATAGATAGATAGATAGATATATGACAGGTTTCTTTCAGTAGATAGTAAAACACACACACAACAGGTTTCTTTCAGTTTCTAACTACTAAATCCAACCACAAGGTTTTGATCACCTTGGGGCTGTAGTAGAAGACACTTGCTTAAAGTGCCAAACGGTGGGACTGAACCTGGAGCTATGTGGTTAAGAAGCAAGCTTCTCACCATTACTACACGGCCAGAAACGAAGTTTTAACAGAGAGACATAAAGCGTAATTAATAGGATTATCTCTCAGTGTGAATAAACTAGTAAAAGTGTCAAACAGCAGGTTGTGTGACCGAAGTCAGATTAATGCACTTTCAAGGTATTTTGTTGAATCAACAACAAATAATAAAATGAATATGTCAAGCTGACCAAGAATTGCAACCTTTTGTGCATTTTGTTCACATGGTAACTACCTATAAAACTTAGCTATCAACACAGGATTCGAGAAAGGAAGAGAGGGAGAGAAAAAATTCTTTTGATCAGTAAACCACTAAGAAGCTTTGAGAAAAACGCACACAGATAACACATACATCCATATAAATCTCAAACACACATTATTACTATGTTTATAGAGCCAAACAAACAAAAAAAAAGGCAAAACAAAAAAAAACTCACACGCACACACAAAGGCAAATAAGGATAAAAATACTCGCAGTATGTGTTAGTGACGAGCAGGATTTGTAGCGAGTGCATGCAATATGTCCATTAGTGTTGTTTCCCTGTGCAGCTGTGCTCTGTGATATTTGTTTGATGCATTCCGATGCAGCAGCAGCAGCAACACTCTATGGAGTTTTGGTTTCAAACCGAACACCCCCTCCTCCGTCGTCCACTTCCCCCCCCCCGTCCCCTCCCTTCAAAGGTGGGGGACAGCACAGCTGACACTATAACCTCTACTAGTTAATTCTTGGAACCGTTATTTAACTAATAAATACATCCTCCTCCCCAC
>NC_068997.1:9554889-9555166 GCF_001194135.2 Octopus bimaculoides
ACCACCACCACCACCACCACTTATGATTACAGATGTGTTAGCTTCAGTAATACTTATTTACATTGAATAACTTGACCCACTTTCAAAAGTTCCCATCCTGGTTGTGGTTAAAAAGATAAAAAAGAAAAGATATACATATACATACTTACACACATCGAGATAGATAGATAGATAGATAGATAGATAGATAGATAGATAGATAGACAGAGAGAGACAGTGTTTATTTCTTCAGTTATTCTCTCTCTCTCTCTCTCTCTCTCTCTCTCTCTCTCTCTCT
>NC_068997.1:9555176-9560168 GCF_001194135.2 Octopus bimaculoides
TCTCTCTCTCTCTCTCTCTCTCTCTCTCTCTCTCTCTCTGTCTAACAATTCAGAGCTGGTAAATTTAAGTAAACTTAGTAGAAACAAACAGCCTTCACTATGTTGTGGTCGTTTCAAAAGGAACTATCTCACAGGTTTACGCAATTTATGAGACTCTTCTCTTTATGTGACATTTTATTTTATTCATCTTTCTTGTGCTTGTTATTTATATGGTGTTAGTAGCCGACAAATACTAAACCTGTACATTAAATATATTAAATTTCACAAGTAATTTTACTGTCAAGTAGAGATGTACTATTAATCAACAGCAAGGGAAGAAAATACTATTTACTTTTCAACACCTTTCTTCTGAAAGAAAAGAATGGAATTATAAATTAATTTTTGTATAATAGAGTTCTTTTAAAAGACTGTTGAAGGTTCACAGGAGAGAATTATAGTTTGGAACATAAGCTTGTTTAAACTCAATAATTTAATTGCTTTATCACAATTAGAAAAACCGCACAAATTCTCATGTGAAAAGATAATTTAGAAATATCCATGACACCGGTTTCACAATAAACATTTCCTCCAAAGAATCTAGTTCAAGTTACAAAGTGATCGTCTCATTTTGAGGTAATTTGGAAACCAGGGTTATGCTGAAATCCTGGGATGCAGCATGGAGGATGTGAACTATTTAGGCAAATGAACTTATTGAGTTGATGGCAAATGTCACTTGATGCTGAGTGAATGGACAACAAACTATCAACAGCCAAGATCAACCAGTTCGGTGAGTGAGCTACTGCTTTCATCTGCAGCCATGGTCTGCATACATGAGACATTCAGCTATTGAAAGACTGTTATTGGTCTTTCAATACCTGAATGCAGAAACTAATACGACTTATTGGTCTGGGTCAAGTCACCCAATTGGATGATGAAGAAGAGGAGGAGGAAGCAAGCTAAGGTGAAAAAAAAAAAGCAGTTGAAGTTTGTGAGTGTCCACTTTAAAAAGACTGTTTACATAAATATTGATATTATTTCGTGATCTCTTCACCATTCTCAGAAACATTTTTCCACCCTGAGCCAATACTCCTACATGGTCACGAAACCTGCTAAAATTATCAACTAAATCTACCTCAAATTACACCCTACTGTCCTTAAAAAAGTAAAAATCATTCAGTAATGTAGTTCTAGAAATATTACCCTAAAAATGGTCAAAACTGCAGTACCTTTGACCATGGGTTTGCTTACTCAGAGCTAACCAGGAGTTAACATTTTTCTTCACAACCCAATGAGGGAGTCCATATATGGTTGTTCAAGAAGCTAGAATTAATAAATAAATCTTCTTCAAATCTCACACTACTGTCTAAAAAAATGAAGGACATATTGAATAAATATTGTCCAAGATATATTATCTTTTAACTTTCACTTATATCAGTCATTGAACTGTGGCCATGCTGGGGCACCACCTTGAAGGGTTTAGTCGAACAAATAGACCCAAGTACTAATAAGTCAGGTAATTATTCAATCAGCCTCTTTTGTCAAACTGCTAAGTTATGTGGATGTAAACAAACCAACACTGGTTGTCAAGTAGTGGTAGGAACAGGCACAAACACAAAGATACATGCATGCACACACATACACACACATGATGGATTTCCACACAGTTTCCATCTACCAAATGCATTCATAAGGCCTTGGTTGTCCCAGGGCTATAACAGAAGGTATTTGCAAAAGTTGCTATCTAGTGGGACTGAACCCAAAACCACATGTTTGCAAAGCAAGATTCTTAGCCACACAGCCATGCCAGTATCTATATTATGTCTAAAAAAAAAGAAAAAAACAAAGACTGCAATGCCTTTTATCATAGGTTTGCTGGTAATATGACCCAGGGTTAAAAAAAACATTTTCCATCATACCAACAGAAAAGAAAAAAATTTTAAATATACATGATGAGTACTGATTCCAATTAGCTATTAAGTATGAATGTGATAAAATCTGCCATATATTGTAAACTTCTATTTCAATTAATAAAATTAATTAAAAATATTTCTTCCCCACCCTTTCAAAGACTTAAAGATAAAAACTTTGAAAACTGTCCGGAAAATTTTGAGTTTGGCTTAATTTAAACCCTACACAGAATGTATTTGTAATAAATCCCAGTGGTAGTTGAATATGCCAAGCAGTATTTATTTCAGCTTGTTACATGTTGAATTCAAATTTGATAGAAGTCGACTTTGTCTTTCACCCTCCTGGGGTCAATAAATAAAGTATCAGTCCATAGCAGTGGTATGACAGAATTATTAAGAGTTTTAAAGAGGAGATCTTGCAATATTTGCTCCGGTTCTAAATCCCACTGTGGCCTACTTAGAGAGCAGACTTAATCTATCCTCCATTTCAACACCACCACCTGGTTCATGGGTGCCTTTCGTCCACTATATTGTAAATGTTTAAGTCTTTGGTTTGAAGATATTTTTCTCCCTTTCTCCCTTCCACCAGTCTTGGAGGCCCTTTAGAGCAGCAGTCCCCACTCTTTGAAGCACCACAGACTGGTTTCATGCCAAGGTGTCATATACATGGTATGGAGCTAAGCAGAAAGAATAAATTGGATAATTTTTAAAATTTTGAATTTTATTATTTTGGTTTCAAATTTTGGCACAAGGCCAGTAAATTCAGGGAGGAGGACGAATCAGTTACATTGACCCCAGTGCTCAACTGGTACTTATTTTATGAAGTCTGAAAGGAGGAAAGACAAAGTCAACCCCAGTGGCATTTGAACCTAGAACATAAAGACAGATGAAATTCTGCTGAGCATTTTGCCCACTGTGCTAACAATTGTAACAGCTCAATGCTGCAGAAACATCAATAGAATCAATTATCAACAGTTGGATATTTCTGATTAAATAAAGTCAATTAAATTGCTTGATTGTAGTGAGCGGAAACTCGTTATGGGGTGAGTGGACAACAAGAGAAATCTTCAGATATAGGAACTCCAACCAAACAAGTATTTTCACCCATTAGTTCTCAATAATCTGAGGGAAACAGGCCCACCTAGGTAGTGACTCCCAAGTGCTCTGCTGTTATTGCACATATGTGTGAAATAAATACTATATATATATATATATATATATCATCATCATTGCTTAATGTCCACTTTCCATGCTGGTATGGGATGGACGGTCTGACTGAGGGCTGGTGAACCAGAAGGCTACACCAGGCACCAATCTATACACACACACACACACACACACACATATATATATGGTACATTATAACAAACACATGAGATAAGTGTAATATATACATGCTACACCATAACAATTTCATCCAATGACTATAATGGTTACAATATTAAAAGGAAAAAAAGGACATCAATTCTAACTAGTTGTTTATTATTTTGCATGCACACACACACACACACACCTAAAACATACACACATACTCATTCATATTCCTGTTTCTGCCTTATCTACAAATCTACAGTGAATTTACCAAACACATGTTACAGAAGTTTATATTTTATCCTGTTCATGTTGACATGAAGAGGAGTCGAAGCAATTGCGATATGACAGCCTGACAATGAGGGAGTTACCATTTGTTTTTTAATCTCGACAGGACCCTCATGTGAATTCTAGAGTTGAAGATAAAAACAGGGAGTGTATAACATTTACTGATGTCTCCTAGGACATTTTTTGTTTTCAGAAGAAAAGAGTTACATCCTTTTAACTTTGCTTCATTGAGACTAGAAAATGATGACAGCTTAAAAAGGAAATATTGCAAATAAAGAAACACCATTTTAAGAGTACACAAAATGGTTAGTCTATGAAAGAAAGATCACATATTACATAGTACCTACCACACATTAACTAGGTTAAAAACCGTCAATGTGATTAAGGTTTGTTGTGGCTCATAAAGCTTTCAATGCCATCTTTTAATTAATCTTTTTTTAACGAAATGAGAAACATGGCTGTGTGGTTAAGAAGCTTGCTTTGTAACCACATATTTCTAATTCAATCCCACAGCACAGCATCAGTGTCAAGTGTCTTTCACTATAGCCCCAGGTCAACCAATGGTTTGTGGGTGGATTTGGTAAATAGAAGCTGTATAGAAGCCTATCATATATGAGTGTGGGTGGGTTGTCAATGACTGTGTGTGTGTGGGGGTGTGTAATATTGCTAAAATTATAATAAAGAAATTTTAAATGCAACACTAAAGTTTCTCAACTAAAAACAATCTCCATGTTTGTTGTATGAATATGATCTGCATTGACTAAATCTACTTTTAGCATTAAAAATATGTTTCAGTAGAATGTAGCATTTTGTGAAGAAGCAGGTTGTTGCTAATCAGCTCTGACAGAGCAGACCTATGATCAAAATGCACTTTTGATATGGCCATTCCAAATTCTTCTTTCTTTATTTAAGACTTGTATGGTGATGTGGCTACAGTATGATTTGACTGATATTTCTAGCAGGTCAAGTAACCACATAGAGCCTTCCTCATGGACTTGTGAAGTGGCACTGAATGTACAAGTGTAAATTTGCGACACAATGACAAAAATCAAAATTAAGAAATACAGAATTTCACACGAAGAAAAACAACAATGATCAGCAACAATTATGGAAGACAACTTCCATAATTGATAAATTCCATGGTAATGTAGTACACTAACAAGATCAAAGCAGCTATACACACAACAAAAACAGTAGAATCAATCAATAATCTAAGACCAATATCACTACTAAACTTAACTACATCATAATTGACTAGACAAATGTCCCCGAGGGGCTGAGTTGCTGTATGGATAAATATGTTGAACTCGGAGTAGCAAAAAAATCAATAAATATAAGAAAGCCAGAATTCACTGAGGTTACCAACAATTGTAAAGCCCTAGACACAATCACTCACTCTCTCATATATATATATATATATATATATATATATATATATACACACACACACACACACACACACACACATATATATACACACATACATATATATATATATACACACATA
>NC_068997.1:9560304-9566376 GCF_001194135.2 Octopus bimaculoides
TATATACACACTCACACATATATATTACATATAAACAAAGTACGGTGAATAAACTATCATCTAAATTACGCAAAAATGGAAATAACACTGACATCTCATTTTAACGGATATAGTTACCAAAATTACATAAATATATCTTGAAATACTAAAGAGTAAATTTATTCAATAAAATCGCCATTGGCTTCAACCACGGCCTCCAGACGACTTCAGAATCTCCTGCAACTCTAAATGGTCTCCTTGTTTAAGTGGGTGAATGCTACCATAATCCTTGCCTTTTGTTCATCTTTGGTGTTTAGTTGGTCTCTCACTTAACTGTGCCCCACACATAATAATCAAGGGGGTTGCAGTTTGGGGAGTTAGGTGGCCAGATATTAGGGGTGATGTGGTTGCAGAAATTGTCTGACAGCCATGACTGGATTCTCCTGCTTGTGTGGCAGGGTGCAGAGTCAATTTACCCATCACACCCTGTATATATATACATACATATACATACATATATATACATATATAGTCATCTAAGAATCCATCAGTCAAAAAAAAAATGCTAATTGTATATTTAGCAATAAAATGATTGTATAAATATTTATATAAACAGTTTTATAGATCCATTTCAGCCAATCCTACCTACATAAGTTTTTACATTCAAGGAGAATTGAGATGTGAAACACAAAACTTTCTGGTAGATGTTTCTTTGTTTAATAGATAAACATTTCCCCCAAATGCATAAGTACAGAAAAATGTTAAGAGTTTCTATTAGCTGTGTTCCTAGTATAAAGTACTGGAGAGATGTAAGCCTTCAATGACTTAAGGTGTAGACTGTGCTTAGTAGAGAAAAGAATTATATTACAGAACTCTGTTCACCCAGATATCAACCAAACCTAAAAGTAAAATTATCCAATCCTGCCCTCACTGGCAGAGAAATGTACTTGAACATTGGCAGAATGCAATTCGTATAAATGTTAAAGATTCCACCATAAGTACTTCCCATAACCACAATCTAGGGGTTCAGCATAAGGTTTGCCACACCCAGCTTAATACAAAAATACACACACACACACGATTTTAAGAGTAGCTCTTCCCCTTCCCCACTCCCCACCTCAGTAAACACACATCACCTCCATCCTGCCGGCACCTCAACCTCAACCCCACTCTACAGGCATTTACTTTACACACCATGATGGTGCTGTCTGATTCTTATCCAACGAGCATGACTAGTAAACAAAAAATTTCCTCTCTAGGTTTTCCCTACAGGTTCTTTTCCATTCCAGATTTTCGATACCCACAAACCTTTCTACCAACCCCTCTGATGACTGTCGAGATTGGTTCCCCAAAATTGCCATGTACGAAACTGATTGGTAATACAAGCTGAAATAGATCTATTAATCTGGATGGTATAAATATCAATATTATATATAATAAGAAGACAAAAATTGAAAAATAACAGGATATATTGCATGTTTAAACATTGATCAGTGAGTGGAAAAGATGTGAATGATGACTGCAAAGTTTTGTTAATAAACAGAGATAAATTTATAAATGAATAATAACTTATACAGATATATAAATAATATATGTAAATAATATATAATATATAAATAATATATGTAAATAATATATAATATATAAATAATATATGTAAATAATAATGTACAAATAAATAAAAACTAAATACTTTCATCATTTGTTTTAAAAAATAAAACCAAAATTACTTAGCAGTTTCTTGCGAAAAATTTGATATTCTGTCATGTTAATATTCAACATGGTATCCAATCAAAAATGTTTCGCTACACAATGGAAAACTAAAATGCTGACTGACAGAATATCTCACCCTGAACAATAAAAATAATGGAATTGCTCAAAGTGGAGGATTATATGAAAGCATTATAGATTTACCAGATTAAGGAAATAAACAACAAAAGACTCAAGAAATCTTCAAAAATATTCCAAACATTGCTAGCATTAGTATTCTTTTTACTCTATTTTTCTTTTTTTTTTCCTAACATTGGAAAATACTTTCAGATAATATAAAGTTACCTGATGGCATTACTTTTTATTTTACTCAATATATAAGAAATACATAAATGATACTTCATGACTCTTTCCGCTATAAATTCTTCCTGCAAACCCAAAGGGTTTGATAGTCGTAGCTTTTTAGCTTTGGTTTCATGGCATTAAATAAATCTTCCTTTCAACAGGTTTCTGCTCTGATGCAGATAACATACCCAGAAAGATATCATACCTATTCAACACATCTCAATAACCAGGAAAGGATAGAAGCAGAGGCACAACTCTACTTACTAAAACTATATTATAAAAAAGGGGGGGGGGGAAGGAAACAAAAATGAATGCGTGATAAAGTAACACATAACAAAACAATTACAGTAGATCTGAACTGATGACCTCCAAACTGGGAGTTGAGTACCATATCACTTCTTTATACAATATGTGTCATATATAAGATCATGTTTGGGCAGTGTTCGAGATGGTCACAACCAAGAAATTGGGTCAGAGAGTAAGAATAAATACTTGTTTCAAACTTTGGTACAAGGCTAACAATTTCAAAGGTGGGGATAAGACAATTACATTGAAATGCAAAGATAAAAGTTAAGTCTACCTCAGTGGAATTTGAACTCAAAACAGCAAGACAAACGAAGTGCCACTAAGCATTTTGCCTAGTGTAGTAACAATTCTGCCAGCTGGCAAACTCAGAATAAGAATAAATATTAGTAAAGAAACCAGGCTCTTGGAGGACAAGATTATACCATTCCTATTTCATATTTGGTAATAAAACTAAGATTTATCATATTTATTGCAATAAATTTTTTTGATTTCATTATATATTAATGCTTTGACTATTCTTAATAATGAACAACATTGAGCAGTATATTGTAAATATTACTAAATGGCCATAGCTGACAGCGCAACCCACAAATATACATGTGTGTGTGTGTGTGTGTGTGTGTGTGTGTGTGTGTGTGTTCGTGCAAGAATCAGATTTCAAATTGACCTAATATGAATATTTTAACCAACATCACTTTGTTTAACCATGTGCTCACACCAATCTTCCAGTAACAAATGTCTACTATGAATTGATTTATCTCCTGATACAAGAAATCACAAGAATTCTCAAAGACAACCATAGTTGTCATAGGGAATTCTAGCAAATTTACAGTAAGTGTGTGTGTGTGTGTGTGTGTTTAAAAAAAGAAAAAGTATCAATAGGCACTGGAGTCGCTGTGTGGTAAGTGACTTGCTTACCAACCACATGGTTCCGGGTTCAGTCCCACTGCGTGGCACCTTGGGCAAGTGTCTTCTACTATAGCTTCGGGCCGACCAAAGCCTTGTGAGTGGATTTGGTAGAGAGAAACTGAAAGAAGCCTGATGTGTGTGTGTGTGTGTGTGTGTGTGTATATATATATGTGTGTGTGTGTGTGTGTGTGTGTGTGTGTGTGTGTGTGTGTGTATGTATGTTTGTATGTATGTATGTGTATGTTTGTGTCTGTGTTTGTCCCCCAATATTACTTGACAACTGATGCTGGTGTGTTTACATCCGTGTAACTTAGTGGTTCAGCAAAAGAGTCCAATAGAATAAGTACTAGGCTTACAAAGAATAAGTCCTGGGGTCAATTTGCTTGATTAAAGGTGGTGCTCCAGCATGGCCACAGCCAAATGACTGAAACAAATAAAAGAATAAAGCCCAGTAAAAGAACGCTCACTCATATTTTTCTCCCCTTCAATTAAGAATCTATAATAGTTTAAACCAAACACCTAACCTCATCCAGTCATAATTAATTCTGTCTACAAGAGTCCAGCAAGTTTTTAGTTATTGCCCATTTTGAGAATCAAAGGAAAAGAGAAACAATTACATAATCCAAGGCAAAAATGGTTGGTATTAATTAATATTTTCAACCATAATTTCTTTCTCCAGTCTATGCCCTGCACAATCGAGGACTTCTATCTTGCAAGTACTCAGCAATATCAGCACTCCTGGTGCCACAGAAAAAGCATCCAGTACAGTTTAAGTGGTTGGTATTAGGAAGGGCATCCATCTGTAGAAGCCACACCAAAACAGACATGGAATCTTGTGGAGCCCTATGGCTCATCTGCTCTTGTCAAACCGTTCAACCCATGCCAGCATTAGAAAAAGTGATGTTAAATGATGATGAATCACAGAAACTCCTTTATATGGTACCCAAAGAACTGAATTGAAAATGCTTGTTAATCATTAAAGCTTCACTGGGCCAAGACCAAATATTTCATCCTCAGGTGATGGAACCTCCATTGGTTTTGATGATGGACATTCAGCTGTTTGATCGACTGAGTATCTGACTCAGTAAGTTAATGTGGACATGGCTGAGTATTCCACAGATATGCCTTAACCCTTTAACAGAAAGATTACTCTGTCAAGTATAACACTTATTTATTCAGATTGTTTTGAATTAATCCGGCATTATCCCATAGCTTCGAGATTTCAATAACGTGGTTGTTTATTTTTAGAATGACATTCTAGAGTAGATATGTGAGACCAGAACTGGCCAGTTTGACCACAAAGCAGGTAAAAATATTTGGATTGGATATGGCCAGCTTAAATGCTAAAGGGTTAATGCAATTCCTAGTGTAATTTCTTGACAATGTATAAGTGGCTGAGTATTCCACTAACATCTTAATGTAATCGCTATACCTAATCAGTGTGACAATACATGACTAAGCTGAACTCTGAATTATAAGTATAATCTAATGGGATTCCACAGAGTTTCCATCAACCTAATTTCACTCACAAAGCTTAGAGCAAGCTGCAGCTTTATAAAATTCATAAAAATATAATAAAATACTCTGAGATCTCACAACAGAAAAGCAAACATCCAAATCACTCAGTTATGCTTGCATCCACAGGTAATATGGCATGAAAATGAGTGAAGCAGAGCTCTAAGGGAACTCTGCTTCTAGTTAGTTCACTAAAGAACTAACTATAAGCAGAGAAATCAGAGGTACAAGAAATAGGTGAAAGTAATGGCTACACAGAATCAAACTCACAAAACAAGGTTGGAGCTGGAAAGAGATAAAACAGTGGTGAAGGGGTATCAGAGACCCTCGGGTAGATATGGGATATATATATACCACATCTATGTATGTGAGGGCACATGGCCTAGTGATTAGGGAGTTGCAATCATGATCGCAAGATCATGGTTTAAATTCCTAGACTGGGTTCTTGAGCAAAACACTTCATTTCATGTTACTCTGAAATCATTTCAACATTTGATGCATGGTATACCTTGCTCCTGTTCAGATTTGATGGAGGGAGTGAGTTAATGTACAAAACATACATTTGATCACTATAAACAAGACATTTATGTAGGTTGTTTGGCAAAAGCTGAATGCTCGTCCGTTGTCGTTGGTGGGAGAGTCCATCACCTAGCTATTGGACGATATAGTAAAAGCACCCATGCAATGCCATATAAAAGCGTCTATGTGGTGCCACGTAGAAACATCAAGCACACTCTGTAAAGCGGTTAGTGTTAGGAAGGGCATCCAGCCATAGAAAACCAAATCAGACTGAAGCCTGGTGCAGCTTGCCTGCTCTGATTACACCATTACACCATCCAACCCATGCCAGCATGGTCAAGCCATCCAACCCATGCCAGCATGGACAACAGACATTAAATGATGATGATTATGATGATGAATGGGTGGGTTACCAACAATTTCTGTCAACCAATTTCACTCACAAAGCACTGGTCTGTTTGGAACCATAGGAGAAGACACTTGTCAGAAATATCACACAGCAGGACTGAAGCAGAAACCATGTGGCTACAGAGCAAACGCAAGCAAAGGCTACTCTTACAGCCTGAATTGACCAAAGCGCATCGTTGATGCAGAAAATTACAAGGCAAAGTCAATCCTCTCAAGATTCCAACATGGAGTTAAGAAGTGTGAAGTGCTAAGTTTCCCCACTCTAGTCTTGCAGCTATATAAACCAAAAAAATGTTTGTGTATTCATCTTCTCATCTAGTAATTTATCATTTAAAAAAATTTTTTTGTTTTTAACTATAAAAATCAATTTTTGATTATTTT
>NC_068997.1:9566574-9573002 GCF_001194135.2 Octopus bimaculoides
TGTGGTGGTGGTGGTGGTGTACAGAAATAAGCACAATGGCAATACTAAATAAAAAAAAATAAAAAAAAGGTAAAAATATAATTTCACAAACCACTGTCACAAGACCCAACAGGATTGCTGGGAGAGGAACTGAAGATTGCAAAGTAAAAAAAAAAAAAACTTATTATTTTGTATTAACTTTCCTCATTGCTAAGAAACAAAAACTTTGCACCAAAGTGAAACGAAAAATAAGAAGAAGGAAAAAAAGAAAGTGAAACACCACAACTACAATATTTTAAACACTGTAGAACCAAAAATAATGCATAACCAAGAGACAGTGTTTATCAGATTATTGCAAGTTTTGCTAACATTATATACGTATATATAAAAAAAATAGAAAGAAAACATAACTATCTATTGTATGCATGGTCTATATGTTGTAAGTGAAACTACTACACAAGATTTGTAGACAATACAAATTACATTATAAATATAGTAAGCCAAATATCCCTGAAAGTACACAGATTTACCGATTGCATTACCGAATGTGTTTATAAGAGAGAAAAATAGGAAGGCAACAGTTACATGTGTAGGAATTAGGTTTAGAAATCATGTTTTCGGTTAGAATACGAAAAAAGATACAGCAACAAACTTGTGATAATAGTTTTATTGTTAACGTATAATTTTATCTGAACGATGATGGTGTAGTTGGCGGGCAAGTAATATCAAGCTATGAAACATGGAATATTTGCATGTGTGTGTTTACTTTAGACACATAGATACATACACAGTTATATGTGTACCTAAGCATATGCGTGCACGCTTGCACACATACATATATATTCATTTATCAACTCGAGCATATATCAATTTATATATCATTTTTCAGAATACATTAAGAAATGCATTCTAAGGCAAGAGACTACAACAGTGCTCAATAAACTAATATTAATGTTTCGAGAATATATGATGTAGATAAACTAAATAAAAGGATCAGTTTGAAGCAATATATATATACATATATATATATACACACATATACATACACACACACACACACATATATATATGCACATGAGGTGATATTTTTTTTTTAAACATTTATCACTCTCCTTATGAAGCAAGATGGTACTTGACACTTACCTAAGGAAGGGTATTTTATCCTCCTTCAGATAGCAATGAAAAGATGATTTAGTTAAGCGATTTAGGACAATATGTTAAAGAATGGTGCAATCAAGAAAGAACTGGAAGCACATTGTGACCAGCAATGTATAACAACATCTGACAGCCTGGTCAACACAGTGATATATATACTTTTATATATTTATTATCTTACTGGGACACATTATGATTTTGCAAACAAGCTGACAATGAAAACAGAGCCACAAGCTGTAATCTGTTATCAGTCAGAATTTAAATAAAGGTCAACCTAAATGTTTCTGGGTTAAATATACTTGCAATAATAAAATTACAAGACATCATAATTCTGTGAAACCTCATAGAAATTCAGTCTTCAACACTAAGGCTCTAAACATTATTTTTTTTTTTTTTGAGCACTTTCAGAGATTCCTGCTTCAAGATGCATTTCTTGATGCACTTTGAGAGAAAACGATACAGTGGAAACTCTAAACAGAGCTGTGACTCTGTTTAGTGAACACTCTGCAATGTAGTATCACTGTTATTTGAGAAAGATCTGAATTTCTCTGAAGAATCATGGAACCTTTAATATATTCTTACTTTGGTGTCAAGAGTATATTTAACTCAGAAAAATTCAGACTGATTCTCATATCAGAATGCAAGAGTTCTGAAATATATTCTTTTATTCATTTACTTGTTTCAGTCATTTGACTGCGGTCATGCTGGAGCATTGCCTTTAGTCGAACAAATTGAATCCAAGACTTAACCCTTGTAAGCCTAGTTCTCATTCTGTCAGTCTCTTTTGCCGAACTGCAAAGTTATGGCGATGTAAACACACCAACATCACTTGTCGAGTGATGGTGGGTGGTGGACAAACACAGACACACTAACACACACACACACACATATATACGACAGGCTTCTTTCAGTTTCCATCTACCAAATCCACTCACAAGGCTTTAGTTGGCCTGAGGCTATATTAGGAGACACTTGCTCAAGGTGCCATGCAGTGGGACTGAACCCAGAACCATGTGGTTGGGAAGCAAGCTTCTTACCACACAGCCACTGTATTGAAATATACTTTACGTAATAAAAACATTATCTGATATGCAAGTTAATATGTGGAGAAGAATGGATAGATTTGTTTATTACATCTAAAGTTTCAGAAAAAATTTAACATTCATACACATTCACCCCCCCCACACACACACACACATACAGACCAATCATCATCATGATCATCATCATGATTAAATGTCCATGTTCAATGTTGGCAAGAGTTGGATAGTTTTGACACAATCCAACAGTTCCAACGATTGCATTGTGTCCCAATGTCTGCTTTGGTATGGTTTCTATGACTGAATGTCCTTTCTAACGCCAATCCCTTTACAGAATGTACTGGGTGCCTTTTTCTTTCCTGGCACCAGCACTAGTGAGGTTGCCATGCAGCTTGCAAGACTAAGATCTCCTTTGACTGAGTGAGACTACAGTAGAGAGGGAGGTGGCTTTATGTAAGGAGATAAGGCATCAAAGTGTAGCCTTCTTGCAAACAACACTCACCTATTTCCAGGCAAGGTAATATTTCTCCACGACCAGACATGTTTTCACAGAAGATTGGAAATGAAGGACACCACATTGCATGCTAGTGACACTAGTTTACAACTATCATGTGATGCCAAGGCAAGGAGACAGTAACACATATATATATGCACACATACATAGGGCACATGCCTCAGTGGTTAGAGCATCAGGCTCACGATCATGTGGTAGTGAGTTTGATTCCTGGACTGGGCTGTGTGTTGTGATCTTGAGCAAGACACTTTATTTCACGTTGTTTCAGTTCACTTAGCTGTAGAAATGATTTGCGACATCACTGGTGCCAAGTTGTATCGGCTCCTTTGCCTTTCCCTTGGGTAACATCAGTGGCATGGAGAGGGGAACCTGGTATGCATGGGCAACTGCTGGTCTTCCACAAACATCCTTGCCTGGATTTGTGCCTCAAAGGGGAACTTTCTAGAAGCAATCCTATGGTCATTCATACCGAAGGAGGTCTTTACCCTTTACGTATGTACAATAGGCTTCCTTTAGCTCCATCTACCAAATCCATTCTCAAGGCTATGGTTGGCATGGGGCTTAGAGTAGAAGACACTTGTACAAAGTGCCACACAGTGGGACTGAACTTGAAACCAAGTTGTTGGGAAGCAAACTTCTTACCACACACACACACACACACAATGCATAAAGTTTTGTAGAACTGCTTTTCAGAATCTGCATTTGGTAATGTATTTTACAGCAAAATCTGTTAAAGTCAGATTGCATTCATTGCATATTACATCGCTGGTTTGCCAGTTAGCTGCAAGCAAACATTCACAAATTTCAATTGTAAAAAAAAAAACATTTTTTGTTTACATTTTCTAATAAATTTGCTTTTAAAAATATGTGAGAGAAAAACATTAACTTTCTCCAGAAAAAATGATAATTTTCATATGGTTTGTATAAATTTTGAAAAAAAAAAAAAAACAGCAAACAGCAATGCATTTCTCAACAAGTTATATGTGCATAGGCTTACGCACACACACACAAACACACATGCCTAAAATGATGTGAGCTTCTGCTTCTATATAGCTAAGAGAACTCAAATGAAAGTATTAATTGAGAGTTAGCTGGTTAGTTTGGTCATTTGGCAAGCTTGGATACTGGTCATCAGTATTGTTGCCAGTTGCATGACAGCACTGACTGAGCAGGCAGACCTATGGTCAAAGGTATTCCAACCTGTCCAATGTAACCTTCTTTCTCGAGGGAGATGTGGCTGCTAATTTCTAGCAGGTCAAGCAACCCAGAACAGACTGGTTCATTGGCTGGATTTTATAAGAGAAGGGTAGCTGTGACTTGGTTATTATTACATCACAAACATAAATTCAGGTTGAAGCCATGGTTCATGGTACACACACAATTTCTTTCCCTAAAAATATAATTTTCAACATCTTTAGTAAAGATACATTTGAACAGCGTTAATCCCTCTACAAATCTTATCTATGACCAAAGGTGTTCCAGTTATGACCACCTTATCTGTTGCCCTGACATTGCATACCTAAGACTACATTATACAAATGAGTCAGTACCTCTTTGAAAAAAAGTTAATCTTAAGGGATATTTGGGTGCTATTTTTAGCAAATTGAAAGCCCATACAAAGTCTCCTTCAAATCTGATCACAGCTTATCTCTTCCAGAGAGAGAAAGAGAGAAATTATCAAGTGTAGTAATTGACTGGTACTTTATTTATCGACCTCCCCCCACACCCCCAAAGAACAAGCAATAAAGTTGACCTCATCTGTAAACATCTTTATAAAATTATCCACAGATGAAAAAATTATTGATGTAATCCAAAAAGTTAATCCCAACATGGAATTCAACTTAGTAATAAAGAAAGGCAAATAGATGCAGATATTTCAGATGAACTCAATGTTGTGATTGATTTTTCTAAGAGTTTGGGAATCAGCATTCTCTATTAACAATGACTTATCACTAAAATTCTATGATGGTGCAATTTTTATATTGCTAAGAAAGTTGATTTGAAGCCAAAAAAAGAAGAAAAAAAGAAAAAAGTTCCAGAGATCATTATTGTTGAAGAATTGTTCAATTGCACAGACAGTTTTGTGATGAGAGTTTTTGTGATGAGAGTTTTTCATTCTGTACATTACATTAATGTAAGAACTGCAAAGACAGAAACAGTTTTAACCTAAAATTGTGAATGTTGCAACATTACAAGACAAGCAATTACATTCTTTATAAACAAAAATTTCTAAGTAAACGTATATTATCTAAGAACAGCACTTGGTGAAGCAGTAAAAATGCTAAACTTTATAAAACCTTCAACACTTCAATCAGACAGCTTTCTATTTTGTGCAAAAATGACAATGCTCAAGGCTTTTCTTTACACGTGTACACATTAAGTTCTTCTCTAAACATAAATGAAATAGTTTTACAGAGTTAAATTACTTGTGAAACTGTTTTAGTTTCATAACAAAGTATTACAGTTCTTTAAATCCAGCAATTCAAAACAGAAACTCAAACCATTCAAAGACAATGAGACCAGCATATCTTTATATATTACCAAATTAAATGAAGTTAATCAGAGATTATAACAAAATGTTGTAATTTTAAAAAAAATAAATAAAATTCCATTATCAAGAAATATATTCTAAATTCTTCATCTAATTCTATAAAGAAGAAAACTACATTTGACAGCTTTCCAATTTTGTACAAAATAAAACAAGTAAACAAAGTCCATAAAAAAAAAATAGTTAGCTGTGCTGTTTTATAACACTCAAATGACTCGCACTCATCTTTATCAGAATATTTTCAGAAAAAAAAAACTTAAAGAACCAAAATGCATTCATGCTTATAACTAGGTTTTGTGGTTTCATTGCAAAAGACTATTACAAACTGCTTTCTTTTCTGGTTGATGTTAAACAGAAAAATAAAGAATGTTTACTTAAAGCTGTTTAGTTCAGCTCTAACTAAATAGATCTATGGTCAAAAACATTCCAGTTATGACCACCTTGTCTGTCACTCTGGCATTGCATACCTAAGACTACATCATACAGTGGGTTTGACCTCTTTTTCAAAGAAGTATACTGTCTTATGGGATATTTGCTTGCTATTTTTAAGCAGATTGATACCCCGTACAAAGGCTCCTTCATTGGCCCAATTAAGCAATTGTTTTTGAAGAAGACATTATTGATGTTTGACTCTGGATCACTCCTCACTGAGGAACCGGATGATCGAAAATGTTTCAGCTATGACCAACCTCTTATTTTCTAACTTCTTTTCCAGGATTAAGTACATTTAGGTTTAGTTATCCAATGGGTCCTTACATTTTTAGGATAGAAGAATGTAATTTAAGGAAAATGCAGAGAAGGTTCCTTTGTTTTCTAGAAGTATCTTGAAAGCAGGATATCCTTATATCATTCAATATGTTTGTACAAGGCAGAATCATTAGCACGCCGGGTGAAATGCTTAGTGGTATTTCCTCTGTCTTTATGTTCTGAGTTCAAATTCTGCCGAGGTCGACTTTGCCTTTCATCCTTTTGGGGTTGATAAATCAAGTACCAGTTGCATACTGAGGTCGATCTAATTGATTGGCCCCCTCCCCAAATATTTCGGACCTTGTGCCTAGAGTAGAAAAGAATATGTTCATACAAGTGGTACTTCTATCTCAAATACTCACGAGATACCAGGTTTTTATGTTTAGCACCACAACCAAAACAATATTCAGAAATAGATTAAATATTAAATGCAAGAGTTGATATG
>NC_068997.1:9573012-9583305 GCF_001194135.2 Octopus bimaculoides
TTAAATGAATTTGTTATTTGAAAATAGAGAATCTCAAATCTCATTAAAACCTAAATCTTTAACTAAGAAATACTTCTGAGAGATGAAAAATTCTTTTCTATAAGCTTTCTGTATATTAATTTATAAATCAAATCTTAATATATAAATTGATTTTAAAATTTAGGTCAGTTGAAACAGCTGGCACTTTCACTATTTGTTTGTCCCTCAAAGCTTAGCAAAGAAATAAAAGATGAAAATAATAGCATGTGATCTACCGAACAGGTCCTAACAGCTAAATAAAGGCTTAAAATGGAATCAATGCAGTTTTATTACTAAACATATGGCACAAATCAAATACTTTAGTAAAACAAAGTTTTCATTCGATTGCTTGTTTTCCTCCACTGCTTTTGCCATAAGTTAGATTACTATATTATTGAAGAAGTATTATTTTACAGCAGGAAGCCTTCTTGTTACTGACCACAATCTATTTTTCATGTAAAGGACTGCTTATTTCACACATCTTCATAGGCACAAAACCAGCAGAAGATGTGCTAACAAGGAAAATGACAACAATGTTGCTGCTTGTAGCTCAGCACAAATGTGAACAAACACATACATACCATACATACATACATATACATACATACATACATACATACATATTCTTTTATTCTCTTACTTATTTCAGTCATTTGACTGCAGCCATGCTGGAGCACTGCCTTTAGTCGAACTAATCGACCCCAGGACTCATTCTTTGTAAGCCTAGTACTTACTCTATCAATCTCTTTTGCCAAACCGCTAAGTTATGGGGATGTAAACGCCAACATCAGTTATCAAGCGATGGTGGGGGAAACAAACACAGACACACAAACATATACACATACACACACATATATATGACGGGCTTCTTTCAGTTTCTATCTACCAAATCCACTCACAAGGCTTTGGTCAACCTGAGGCTATAGTAGAAGGTGCCACACAGTGGGACTGAACCTGGAAACATGTGGTTGGGAAGCAAGCTTCTTACCACACAGCCAGTCCTGTGTATGTATATATATATATATATATATATAACCACCTGGCCATGTGCCTCTACATTGGCTTCTTTACGTTCTCTTTAATTTAACAAACAAGACCAATAGAATCACTAACAAACTTAAAAAGACAGAAGTACTGGGGTCAATTTGTTCAACTAAGCCAGTGTTTCTCAACAGGGGCCCACATGACCCTTGGGGATCCATGTAAGATTTTCTCATTAGTTTATGTGCAATAAATTAGTTATACTTTCTACAGTAAATGAAATATTTCAACATTTTTTCATACAATTCTTAATAATATCTACTTATAAAAAAGAAAGACTTTTTAAACATCAAATGGCTATGGGGGCCCAGTAGTGTAAACTAGGAATCAAAGGGGTCCATAGGTTTTAAAAAATGGTTGAGAACCACAGGCCTGAGCCCTTGAATGTGGTGCTCCAGCAAGGCCACAATCCAGTGGCTGAAACAAGTAAAAGCTAAAAAACAAGAATATTAATCTTCCCTTCCATCATAGTCAGAAAGATCATTTTCTCATACTTGCACACAAGTTGGCCATAAACGTAGGAGGAAAAAATGAAGAAAATAACATATTGTTTGAATTACATCATTTAAAAATAAGAATACAAACAGCTTTAAAACAGTGAATATGTAAATAATTTAACAAAGCAATCAGGCTTAAATTAAACATTTGTTGTTTTCAAATTTCAATTTCTGCTCAAGTTGATCTCAATGCAAAAGATTTAAAATATTAAAATAAAAATCTCTAAATTACAAACTTAGAGAATAACTTTTAAGGATAGCAATTTAATCAAGAAAAGAGGAAGATATGAAATAAACTGAAAATTCAAAGCTAAAATGAATTACCAGGATAATAAACGAGATTGAATAAACAAAAGCAGAAACATAGGTTCAATTCTGCTTGAAGGATGAAATAATGAAAGTGTCCTTGACATTTTGCATAGATGTTATGCATGTAGATGTATGTATTCTAAATGTATATATTTGTGTTTGAGAGAGAGAGAGAGAGTGAGTGAGTGAGAGAGTATGTTTGCAACAGAGAGAGAGAGAGAGAGAGAGTGAGTGAGTGAGAGAGTATGTTTGCAACAGAGAGAGAGAGAGAGAGAGAGAGAGTGAGTGTGTGTGTGTGTGTGTGTGTGTGTGTGTGTGTGTGTGTTTTTGCAGGGGGGATGAGTGAGTACGTGTGTGTTTAAGAGAAAGAGAGTGGGAAAGACAGTGAGTGAAAGAGAGAGTGAGCGAATTTTTGTGTGTGCATATGTGTGTGTGTGTGTGTGTATGCTGGTATATGGAGCACATTCATAAATTCGTTTAAAAGTACATT
This sequence comes from Octopus bimaculoides, assembly GCF_001194135.2. NCBI lineage: Eukaryota > Metazoa > Mollusca > Cephalopoda > Octopoda > Octopodidae > Octopus > Octopus bimaculoides. The sequence goes on from NC_068997.1 coordinate 9,575,368, forward strand.
TATCAGAGTATGTTTGTGTTTTCAGAAAACTCCTTTGCTTGTGTCATTACGTTTGAGTAGATGCGTTACTTTGTTTAGTAAGAGTTTGGTTGAGAGGGGAGTGATGTATGAGTATCATCCTCAAACATCACCCTCATTCCCTCTTTCAACATCACTACAATCATAAATCTAACAGAAAACACACATGCATATGTCTGTTTGCTTGTGTGTGTGTGTGTGTGTGTTTACTTATGTGTAGTCTGATACCATCTCTGCATCTTCCTCCTTAGCCGATCAACAAACAAGTCCTTGTGACTTCTTAGACAAGCACTCGTCACTGTGCTTAAGTTTTTAGGCAGTTCTAAGCAGGTGGTGTATAAGTTAGCTGTACTTCTGTTGTTTTGTATGATCAGCCCACTGCAAACAGTGGTTTCTCAACCAGACGCATGTCCAGAATAGTGTCAAGCATGTCAGTTTTTACGACTTTAACACGAAATAACTTCTAAAATACCAAATTTTGTCAAAAATTTTCAAAGTAAACAGTGTTCTGCACGAGACAGTCCACCAGCATATGAAGTTTTAAACTGTTTAGTTTTTAAAAATTAATAAAAAAAAATCTGCGAGCCAAATTGAACAGATCCTAACTTGGAACCATCAAATAATTGATTTCAAATTTTGGCACAAGGCCAGCATGTTCAGGGGAGAGGTAAAATCGATTACATTGACTCCTTTTTTTTTTAAACTGATAATTATTTTATTGAGCCCCCGAAAGGATGAAAGGTAAAGTCGACCTCAGTGGAATTTTCAACTCAGAACATGAAGACAGGCGAAATGCCATTAAGCATTTTGCTCAGTGTGCTGATGATTCTGTCAGCTTGCAACCTTCTGCCATCAAAGAATTGGCAGCAAATATGGCTAAAGTGTGACATTTTTCACTTGCGCACAACGTTCAGCAAGCTTAGTGTACTGCCTACTTAGCCTTGGACAGATTCTTTAGTCTTGCAGGCTGTCCACCAGATCTACAGCGTTTGGTATCAGAACCACAACACAAAGCTACTGACTTGGCACCAATTGTTCAGTATTTAGAAGCCTTGCATTTAACTCCATCAATTGCATCTTTGTGTAGGTCAATGCACTTTGACCTTTTTATACCTTGCGTCAGGTCACCTAGTCTATACTGCATGAGTGCAATATAAAGATTTTAAATAAAATCAAGGACTATTTTTTTTTATGCTTCTATTTTTGCTTTACAAAGGGTGATTCTAAGTTGACTTGCAATAATCACCCTGATGTATTTTAGATTGTTACAATCAACAGCTTGCCTCTAATTAGACAGCAAAAAGAAAAAAAAAAAAATCAACAACAGAGTATGAGAACAAAATGAAAGAGAAGGGAAGAGGAGAAAATGAGACAGAGAGAGAGAGAGGGTGAGAGGAGAAAGAGAGAGAGAGAGCAATGAATATGTTTAACCTACTAAGATGTAATTTGTAAAAAACTAATTGATTTCATAAAAATAATAGGGGAAAAAAATACTTTAATAGCCTCCACTAAAGTTTGAAATCTGATATTATAGTTGTGAATGATAATGGCACAGCTGGTCAATCAAGGTTAGGTCAGATGACCAGCCACAGTGTTGCTGTTTAAATCTTCACACAATATACTGCCATTTTTTCTTTTTTCTTTCCAAAGCTAAAAACCGCTCAACATCACATAACACTCAGCAGTGCTGTCCATCCAACTGTAAACAGAGTCTACATATATAGCTAAAACCTTAATGTTGTAAAGCGAGCAGAGTGCGTTATAATTAAGGAGTAATTCATTAATTAGCAACACTGAAATCAAATACCTCCTCCTTGTGGACCTGGGGCTATGCTAAAAGAATTTACATAGTAGTTCTATGTCAAGAAACTGTATCACAAACCAAACTGAAATGAACTGTGAATGACATACATATATGCTAAGTAATACCATAGAGAGAACCAAGTAAAAAGAGCACTCAACCCCATGATGTGGAGGGAGTGGGTTGGGGGTGTATGGGTTTGTGGGGGGTGGGGGGTGCTGTATTTAATAAGAGAAGACAGACAGATTGAGTTGATAAAGTACTTCTTAACTGAGGTTGGTAGCTTATACACTTTTACTAGCACTGTATTTTTCATTATGGCCATAACACATAGCTCTCAAACAGCTGACTACCTCCTAAAAGCAAAAGGAGTTGAACTTCAAACATGGTTTCTTCAATTTGAAGAAATAGCAACCAAATCTTCCTTAACTCACACCTGCTGCCTCATAAACACAGTTTACCAAAATAAATGGGGGGAGGGGGAGAAAAAAAATGGCAGTCTCAAGTGGACTGGTTTCCTTTATAGGTCAGCTTGAATAGGGTTCTTAAACAACAACGAAAACCAAAGTCAGGGCTGGGCTGGTATATAATCCACTGTAAATCTAACAAGTATTTCTTTAAACCTCAGTGGGGGTATTTGAATCCCCTGTCAAGGAAAGCCACCAGCAACAGGCTACTAGCATCCTTTCAAGGAGAGATTTATCAGTGCAACTTTAGCATGCAGTCTATAGTATATCCTGTGAAATGACATAATCTGGGTTAGGATTAGGTTTAAGGGCTATGGTTATGATTAGACTTTAGGTTCAGATTCGATTCTAAAGTGTTGCCAGTGCCCATGGACTGGCTCTTGTGCGGGTGGCACATAAAATACACCATTTTCAGCATAGCCGTTACCAGTACCGCCTGACTGGCCTTCGTATGATTTTCGAGTGAGATCGTTGCCAATGCCCCTGGACTGGCTCTTGTGCGGGTGGCACATAACATACACCATTTTGAGCGTGGCCGTTGCCAGTACCACCTGACTGGCCTTCGTGCGGGTGACACGTAAAAGCACCCACTACACTCTCTGAGTGGTTGGCATTAGGAAGGGCATCCAGCTGTAGAAACTCTGCGAAATCAGATTGGAGCCTGGTGTAGCCATCCGGTTTCACCAGTCCTCATTCAAATCATCCAACCCATGCTAGCATGGAAAGCGGACGTTAAACGATGATGATGATGATGTACTTCAAATATAAACTGAACTTGAGCACCAACATTCTGGATCTTTCTGATTCAGGAAAGAGGATTAGCTAAAGTAAAAGACATTGTTTCCACAGTGAAATATTATTTAATTAAGAGAAGCAATCTTATGAAGAAATGATATTTCTATTGATTTTCATTTATTATTTTTTTTTTCCCCATACACAGGTGTTTACAATGAGTTGGCATCATCAACATCTGATAAATTTAATCAGAATGATTTTAGATTAGATGTATATACACATACATGCACACACACAAGCATACATATACATATATATAAATACACATACACATACACATGAACACAGAGACATATATCCAAATACCTTTTATATGTATATAACCAAATATAAATAAAATATAAATACATAAACTCACACAGAGATACATATCCATATACACATACAAGCATCTACATACATAGATATCTGCACACATACATACAGCAGAAAAACACATTAATTGGAAATTTATAAAAATATTAAATAAAATCTTAAATTTTCTTTTCACTTTTTCTTTAATTATTTATATATTATTTTTTTTTTTTTTCTCAAAGCAATTAAGATATGGAAATAAAGATCTGAAAATAGAAATGTTGAAATTTTATTTAGAAGATTTGATAGCATAGGAATCTTACAGCAGAATATACAGACAACACATTTATATATATATATATATATATATATACATATATACACACACACACACACACACACACATGTAAAGACATATATATATACACACACATATATACACATATATACATACACACACACACACATACATATATACAAACACATATATACACACATATATATATACACACACATATATATACACATAAATATATACATATATACATACACATATGTATATACACACATATATATATACATATATATACATATATACACATATATACACACACATATATATATATATATACACACATATATATACACATATATACATACACATATATACATATATATATATACATATATACATACATATATATATACATATATACATACAAATACATATATACATATATATATACACACACATCTATATGCATATGTATACACACATATATATACACACACACACACACATACACACACACACACACACACTTACAATAAGCATATTCATAACTCAGCTTGAAATCATAATTTCTAATAATCAATAGCACCGTTAAGGACCAGTTCATTAGAAAATAGACAAATCTGAGGAAGTCTTTGACAGATTTCTCAAATGAGTTGAATAAACTAGCATGGCTAATGAATAAATGAATGATGTGAAGATGAAGTGTTTAAAGCAGTTGACGAAAATGGAAAACATAAATAAGATTACAGCCACTAATATCCAGTTAAATCAAAGTGGAAGATTCTCTAACAAGCAATGTTTTTATCTTAATTCTAGTGCCATTTCTACAATAGCTTTAATGAGTTCTGGTGCAATGAGAGATATCAGTAATAATCAGTTCTACTTATATAGGCACAAGGCCTGAAATTTGGGGGCAGGGAGTAAGTCAATTACATCGACCCCAGTGCGTAACTGGTACCTATTTAATTGACCCCGAAATAATGAAAGGCAAAATCAACCTTGGTAGATGTGAGAGGCCAGGTCTGGCCAGTATGAACATAAAACATATAGAAGATTTGGGCAAGATCTGGCCAGTGTAAATGCTAAAGGTTTGACCCTCTTCCCTGTGACTGATGTAATTCTAAAAATCTGCTTGAACGTAGCAGCAGATGATATACTGCTAAGCATTTTGCGTGCTATTGATTCTGCCAGCTCGCTGCCTTAGAGATATCAGTAATAATGATTTCAAATTTTGGTACAAAGCCAGCAATTTCAAGGGAGGGGGTAAGTTGATTACATTGACCCCAGTATTCAACTGGTACTTATTTTATCAACCCTGAAAAGATAAGGCAAAGTCAATCTCAGCAGAATTTGAACTCAGAACGTAAAGATTGACGAAATGTTGCTAAGCATTTTGTCCGGCATGCCAATAATCCTACCAGCTTGCTGCCCTGAGATATCAGTAATAATTATATTAATTTTAATAATCCTTTCTACCAGCTCACCACAAACTGAATGAAGCTCATACATGCATGTGTGTGTGTGTGTGTGCGCACAGGCACGTGTGTGTGTATGTGTGTGTGTATGGATGTTACTGTCTCTTTGCTTTAACACTGTATGATTGTTGTAAGCAAATGTCACCATCATGCAAGCAGTGCCCTCCATTTCCAATCTTCCATGAAAATAAGTCTAATCATGAAGAAACGTTACCCTACCTGGAATCAGATGCAGGTTGGCAAGAGGAAAGGCATCCAGCAATAGAAAACTCAACTTCAATAAGCTCCATCCAACCCATGCGAGCATGGGAAAGCGGATGTTAAAATGATGATGATGATATTTCCAATAATGATGCTAAACATAAAAATATTGGACAGCAGATGTAAAACAGCTGTTTAGCTATTGCCAAATGGAAATTGTAAAAACAAAAGGTCAGGCTTAGATGAAGAATCATGCATCAACCATTACGGCCTTCAATCAAGACAAGTGTCAAAGAACAGAAAGAGGTCTCTATTCCTATGTTCCTGTTCTGACCATTTCACTTTCATTACATTGATAGTATTCCAGAGAAAGGCATGACAGCCACAGAGTCTCAATATTAAGCTCCTATAATTCTCAGACTTCATGCCTTTGTAAGAAACTAAGTCTTACTGAATCAAAGAAAGAGCATCTACATTGTCACACACTCTGTTGGAAATGGCAGCAAAATCTCTTTCAGAGAAGACTGTGCTAAAAATGGATAAACTGTATAATGAAGAGCAAAGTACATGATATTATATCATGTATGTTGATATGATAAAATATCAGATTGGCTCAAGTGGAATATCTTTCTTCATAGGTTTGATTGATCAAGATCAATAAACAACAACAACCTAATGTTTAAAAAAATAACTGGAAATAACAGAATTCGAGACTAAATGCATTACAGTATATTAAATTTTATACATCTAAATTCTAAGTTCAACCTCCACTGAAGGTTGATAATATATTTCAGTTTTATGGGGTGTCAATAATAAAATACTTACCAATAGTATATGAGAGTATGATTTAATTGACTGCACAGTGTTCTTTCCAATATTGGTAGTGCTTAAGCAAGAAATCAATAATCTGAAGAAATAATATTTCAGAACCATTGATTTCTAAATCCACAAATGGTTAGATGGTATTGATGATGATGAGGAGGATGGGGGGGAGGATGATAAAATGGAACATTTATTGCCATATCATCTAAAACAGCACAATTCAGAGACCTAAACCTAGAAATACAAGCTGATGAGTGTCTAATTTCCACAGCGCTGCTATTTCTTGATACCAAACCACCTGAAACTGTCCCAGGTTCTATGATACAAAATTTCTATTTAAAGTGATCTAAATTAAAACGTCTGTCAAATTTCATGTTAATTTATGTTCCAAACACCAGTTTGATAATGACAAAGGTATTTTAGTAAATTTTTATTTTATTTTAAAATTAATTGAAACAAACGCAATGTATGTCAACAGAATCACAGCAATGAAACAGTTAAAGTGGTGAATCATTTTTTCTAGTCATATTGACTTACAAAAGTGTCCTAGGCCCTGGGCTCTGGTCCAGCAGTTCCAAGGTTTTGAGCAGTGTGGAACCACCTCTTAGCCACTACTGCTCTCAGTTCTACTCAGATCTGGAGCAGTGGCACCAGTCAGGGTCCCAGCTATATGCTAATTAGCATATTAAGGTTTGCTTACACATGCATACAAAGACTGGATCTTGTGGATTCTGCAGAAGAAACTGCCATGGTTTAACAAGGAGGAAGGCCAGCTGCAGCAACACATTGTAGAGTACAGACAACAAAATGAGGCAAGCAAGACATCTTGGTTGTCTATGCTTCCAGTTTGATCCCCAGTCATCTTGACCTCCTCTTGCCATTGGACAGAAGATGGTCAAGGACAAAAGAGCAGGGTTGATGGTGCACAACTTTTCTTCACCTCAAACAAGGTCACTGGGCAAGTCATCAGTCATCTCTAGGATGATCAGAAGGTTATCAATGCCCTGGTAAGATGACCATACTTACAAAAGCACAGACCAGGGCATGCTTGGCAACTAACAGGTAACTCCATTCTCGCACCAAACGCCTGAACTGGATCCCTGCCACCAAATACAGTTTAATATCTAACCCAGAACAACGCAGTAACTAGGAGGACTATAAAAACTAATATGTACCTCCCTTTTATTTTTCTTAAGAAGGTAGAACGTGATTAAAGAGAGATCTGGCAAGTATTAATATCAGGTCCGATGCATACATAGAAGCCTCCCTCATTGGCTTCATATTCTGTTAGTAGAGATACACTGCAGAAACAACTAATCTATTGGCTTAAATCAACATTGTAATGAAAACTTAAAATTAAAAAAAAAAAGAAAAATTCAATAAACTAAAAAGAAAATATAAACAGAAAAATTTAGAATTTATATATTGAAATTTTTAATTTGGTAATTATGGTAAAATATGCAAAAATTATTAATATGCAAAAGCATTGCACTACATATATGCATGTATGTGTGTATACCTGGATACATGTGTGTATATATGCATATATATATACATATGTATGTGTGTGTACATATATATAATTATATATATGTGTATATATAGATATATATATATGATATATACATACATACTTATATATAATCATCTATACATACGTATGTATATATAATAATAAATATAGGTATATGCATGCATATATATATATATATATATATATATAATTATATATACATATGTACGTACATGTATGTATTTATATATATATTT
>NC_068997.1:9584343-9585238 GCF_001194135.2 Octopus bimaculoides
ATGTCCATACCAGCGCAATCGTCTCTCTTGCACGCCACAACTGATGCTTCTAATGTTCAGCTTTTCTCTCAAGATACTTACACTCTGACGGGTATTCACATTGACATTACACATCCAACGGAGCATACTGGCTTCATTCCTTGCGAGCTTACGTATGTCCTCAGCAGTTACAGCCCATGTTTCACTGCCATGTAGCATGGTTGTTCGTACGCATGCGTCATACAGTCTGCCTTTTACTCTGAGTGAGAGTCCCTTTGTCGCCAGCAGGGGTAAGAGCTCTCTAAACTTTGCCCAGGCTATTCTTATTCTAGCAGCTACACTTTCAGCGCACCCACCCCCACTACTAACTTGGTCGCCCAGATAGCGGATTCATTATATATGCATATAACCATTACAGATACATATAACCATTATATATATGTGCATATAACCATAACATAAACATCAGCCATATAAATATACACACACACGTATATACATACATATACACACACACATATATATATACATATGCACACACATATACATATATACACATGCACACACACATATACATACATATACACTCACACATATATATACACATGCACACACACACATATATACACATGCACACACACATATACACACACACTTCATTATTAAAGCTGCAAAAACATCACAAAAAACTGTTACTCAGAGTTTCACGCCCCTGTTCATCGGACAGTTTTGGTTGAGAACATCTAAATGGCTACAACCATTTCTGCAGCTTTGACAATAAAGTATATTACTCTACCTCTGGTATTCGAGTACTATTTTTTTCCACCTTGTTTCACATTTATGTGCTTACCCTGGTGTGTGTGTGTGTATATATAAATATGTGTGTGAATGTGTGTGTGTGTGTGTGTATATATAT
>NC_068997.1:9585386-9589644 GCF_001194135.2 Octopus bimaculoides
ACCACACAGGGTGTGATGGGTAAATTGTAGCCATCATATATTTTTAATTTTGCACATGTGCATTGTTTTTGATTTTGTCAACTACACAGTATAGTAGGGTCAGATGGGCACCGTCTGTGAGAAAAACAGCACCATGACGCAATTCACTTTGCCAGAAATTTAGAAACGACATGCTAAGCTCCAAAATGAACATTTCAGAGTGCTTGGGTGTCAATCTAAGGACAGTGCAATCTGAGAACATGTACGAAGAGTGATACAAACCAAACATCCAGTCAACATCATGATGTTTGGAGTGATCACGAGTGAGGGCAACATTATGCTTCCATTTATCTTCCCACATGGCCTCAGACTCAACACAGAGTCCTACATCAAGTACCTGGAGGGGGTAGTGCTGCCTTAGATCCCTATGTCTGGCAACACAACTCTGTACCCTGCCACACAAGCAGATGAAGCCAGTCATGGCTGACAGACAATTTCTGCGACCACATCACCCCTAACATCTGGCCACCTAACTCCTCAGACTGCAGCCCCCTTGATTATTATATGTGGGGTGCAGTTGAACAAGAGACCAACAAAACTCCTTGTAACACCGAAGATGAACTGAAGACAAGGATTATGGCAGCATTCGCCAACTTAAACAAGGAGAACATCCAGAATAGTTGCAGGAGATTCCAAAGCCGTCTGGAGGCCTTGGTTGAAGCCAATGGCAATTTTATTAAATAAATTTACTCCTTAGTATTTCAAGATATTTTTATGTAATTTTGAATTTTGGTAAATATATCTGTTAAAATGAGATGTCAGTGTTATTTTCATTTATATGTAATTTAGACGACAGTTTGTTCACCGCACCCTGTATACACACACACACACACACACACACACACACAGAAAATGTACAAATATACAATCATATATATACAGACACATATACAAATATGCATATATATATATAGAAAGAGAGGAGAAAGACACACACATGTATAAATACAAACACATATATATATGCATACATGCACACTTACATAGAGATATACACACAAAGATGCACATATACAAATACATACAAATAGATAAATACACATATGTATGGACATACTCACAAATATATATATATATATATATATATATATAAATACACATACACAGGCTCATAATATACACACATAGTACATATCATACACACACACACACAGACCTAAAATAATCTTCAAATTAAATTAATATTCAGCAAATTTTAATTTAACTGAATAGTTCTGGTATTCTAACATTATCGCCAGAAGTTTTCTGCAGTCAGCATAATTTGAAAGCAGAGGAAAGAAATCGGAAAAGTAGAACACTGAACTACAAGATCGGTTATTTATTGTGATGCCACTTTAGTTATTCTGATATTCAAATGTTCTCAGTTCTGCCAGGGTCAGAATTGTCTTTAATTCTTCTGAAGATTGTAAAACAGAAGTTTTGCTGCTAAGGTTTTAAACAGTTATTCCATTGACAGTGATTTCATAATTATTGTGATTACATTTTTGTAGCTTGAATTTCTCCCTCCCTCCCTCCCTCTCCCTCTCCCTCTCTCTCTCTCTCTCTCTTCTGACAGTATAGTTTTATGTTTCAGATTAGAAATAGTATTATGCTTAATACTTGGGTTACGGCTGAGTTAATGTTACCACATGTTAATTGATTTGGGGGGAATATGAAAGCAAAATTAAATTAATTAAAATATTTTATCAATTAAAATTTTAATTAATTAATTAATTTCTAAGGCAAAAATCACAAACATTAGGTGGCTCCACCAGTATTAAATGAAATTTGTGCTTAGTTACCAGCAAATTTTTTTATGCATGTGTGTGTGTGTGTGTGTGTGCGCGCGCGTGCGCACACATTGTAGCCATTTAGATGTTCCTATTCAATGTTATAAATTCCTTTATATTTTATTTTTCTGTTATAACAAAAATTTTAATGCCATCAAAAAAAAAAAAATGACCAATCAAAAATATGAGAGTATAAAACTTGCCATCCCATTAGAAGGATAGTTAATAATAAAAATAGGATCATTCTTTGCCATGAAATGAACAAGTATATTGATATTTCTTTAACCCTTTTGATACCAGCCTGCCTTAAATCACCCTTGGTTCTATAACACAAACTTCCCTGCTTTAAAATAATCTTAATTAATACTTTCATCAAAATTTCATGTTAATTTACATTCCAAATACTTGCTTCATATTGACAAAGTTATTTTACTTAAATTCTTCATAATTTTCAAAATTAATTGAAACAAGGTGTATTTCAATAGAAATATGGTAACAAATGCATTAAATATTAGAGGTAAAGGAAAGAGGTAAAGGCATAAGGAAAGCAGCTGCTCCTGGGGGCAGGAGTGTCAAGGGTACAAAATGTCCTCTAGTTTATCATACCAGTTAATTAAGGTGCTGCGCCAAAATTGTCTTTACCCGTACACTGAGAACTTTCATGAAGTCACTGAACAAGATATCACAAAAAAAAAATATTCTCTAGAAGCCTAAAGGAAAATGACACGAATATCATTTATGATGGTTGATTTAAATTAAGATTCAGCAAACCATTTCAATCTAATGCTAAATACGGAAACAGTATGAGTATAAATACTATGAAAATGAAGTGAAGAAAAACACTCAAGATAGGCAAACCATGTTTCACCTCTTCAGCAAGACACCTCCACCTGTTCCTCTATCATACTTTTATGTTCCTCAACACTATACTCCACTCAATTGAGGAGTCTCATCTTGCAAGTTACTTGGTGACCTCACTGGTGCTGGTGCCATGTTAAAAGCATCTGGTACACTTTGTGAAGTGGATGGCATTAGGAAGGGTATCCAGCTGTAGGAATTGTGCTGAAGCAGACACTGGAGACTAGTGCAGCCCTCTGGCTCATCTGCTCATGTTGAACCATCCAACCCATTCCAGTATAGAAAGAGGGACATTAAATGATAATGGTGATCTCTTTAGCATATAGAACTGAAACATTCAAAGATTTTTGCACCACCAACTAGTTTCATGCAAGACAATTTTATCCACAGCCCAGGGAATGACATGCATAACAAAATACAATAAACTGCATTATATCATGTGATCATGTGATTGACCAGACTATCAGATGTTATACATCACTGGTCACAATGCACTTTGCATCATTTTAGCTTTCAAAGGCAAACAGGCCAACATCTCTCCTGATCTGAAAACTAGTCCATCACAGGGTGATCCATTTACAGCTGAGTGGACTGGAGTAATGTGAAATGAAGTGTTTTGCTCAAGAACACAATGCACAGCAGGCCTAGGGATTAGAACCACAATCTTGAGATCATGAGGGCAATGCACCCAACCATGAGGGCAATGCACCCAACCATGAGGGCAATGCACCCAACCATGAGGCCATGCATAATATATAATGTAATCATTACATATGTAATTCATATATAATGCAAAAAAACTCTCTGCAGACTGCGACAATCAATAGAATAGAAATGAAATTTTAAAATTTATTCTTTCTGTGTGACTTGGTACCAAATGATCCACAGTCTGGTATTGATCCATGGCCTGGTGGTTGGGGACTCTTGCAGTACAGTACTGATAATAATATATAAACCGATAACCATTCAATTGGTATCAAAATTCAATTGGATGCAACAACTTTTCATTTTCCAAACACCCGCTCAAGCACAACTACTACACAAACACACAGATATCTTTCCTCTTCACCAAAAAAAAAAAAAAAAAAAAAAAGAGGAAGAACAGAAACGAAAAACAATGACAACAAATGGTAAAGCTGTCAAAGTAAATTGCTGATCAACCGTTCAATACAAGTGACAATCATTGTTGAAGATGACGAAGAAAATTATTATAAAAGTTGGTTAGAAAACATCGGATAATCAGTGTAGTCTTTTGTGAATAAAACTTTAACATAGATAGACTAAGCCGATCAAAATTCATAAACTACTAATGATAAATCAATATGAAAATGGTTAGAATTTTTTTTTTTTAATCATTCATACAAATGATTTTATGATAGAAAAATAAATAAAATTTGGAAATTTCCAACAAAGTTAAACCAAAGAATGTTAAAATTCAATAGAAAACAAGAACTAAGAAATATTCTACTTTTACACACAAAACTTGAGCAGCTGTCATAATATATTTTTAAAAATTTGATATTATTCCAACTAAATCTGCTCAAATAGGTTATCTGATCAAATCCATATGTAGCTTTTTATGAAATTGGATA
>NC_068997.1:9589973-9591066 GCF_001194135.2 Octopus bimaculoides
ATATATATATATATATATATATATACATATATATATATACATACACACACACACATATGTATGTAAAGATATATATATACACACACACATATATGTATGTAAAGACATACACATGCATATATTATGTATGTATAAAACTAATGGGATCAAACAATGGTTGATGCTTCAAGGCAAGATATACACATAAACGAATCAATTAATAATACAGAACATCATATCACTAACGATATTTCAGATAAATTTACTTTTATATTTGAAAGCAAATGGCAAACAAAAATTTAGCTAGCATCATATCTTTTTGAATTATTAAATATGGTTTTAGTGAATAGCTAAACAGTAAATAGCTAGGCTTCATCTAGTTTGTCTAGAGCTCTTCCATTTTTAGATTAGTAGAAGAACATCCGTCAACTCTTTTTATCAACAACATCGGTTAGGATGGAACATTTTAATTATATTGTGACACTCCACAAAACAAGTTCTGTTCTACCATCTGGCAATAATTTAAAATTCCTCAAAAGCTTATGTCAGATATCAAATCAAACATTATAATACTTAACCAAGTACAAAATAACTGGGCAATGTAGAAAGTGTTTGCAACAGAGTGAAAAAGAAAATAATGGTAACAATGAGATTTATTAAAAGCAAAAACAAAAACATTAACATTCCTTATAAAACAAATGGCTGCTTTTTACTGCTTTTTATTTATAAGAACAATCTCTAAATATCTGAAATAAATGACTACGGAAGTCTGCATGAATCATGATGAAAATAGTCTTCTATGGAGGACAATATGATAATATTGTAGCAGTTGTCACTCATTTTGGAAATCAGTAAGAGAAAAGCAAAATAATAATCATTTTGAAATAGATACACACACACACACACACACACACACACACACACAAATTGAAAAGTTGCTATTTATATTGAGAGAGCATAACAGTTTAACCATTTCTAAGAACTCTGTATGAATCCATATATATATCCAACTTCTGTAATTTATGAGGTTATAATAAAAAGTTTAACTGAACTTCCTGCTTTATTCAGCTCTTGGATATATATATGGATATATATATATATATATATATATATA
>NC_068997.1:9591395-9603882 GCF_001194135.2 Octopus bimaculoides
GGGGGGGGGTATGTGTGTGTCTAACTAGATTAGTGAGAACTTATTTGTCAAGCATGCGTGCTTTAAGTAAATTCCAGCTGTGGTGGAGTGGATATGAAGTGGAATTCTTGACTTCAGTCTCCCTGAACACATCTTAGGTAGACAAGCAGCTGGCTCTTGGTCAGGTGGTGAGCCAACGAAGAGATACAAAGAGATGCTGAAGACAACTTTAAAAAAGTGTAGTTTAAAATGGTCTACTTTGGAATATCTTGCTCAAGATTGTTCACTGTGGCATAGTGCTGTGTACTCTGAGATATAACACTCAGGGTCAGAAATGATCAGAGAAGCAAAAGGGAGTGGAGAGCTACATGGAAAGCAAGAGTACCACCAGGTCCTGATTCTGTTATTACATGCTCCCACTGTAACCATGGATTTCATGCCAAAATTGGCCAAATAAACAACCTCATGACCCACAAAATGTAAGGCTGAAAATCTGGTCAACTAGTAAACATTACAATAGAGTAATGTGTTTCATCTTTGCATTAGGCTTGCAAGACTCGGAGCAGAGAGAGAGAGAGAGGGAGAGGGGGAAGTCACTGAAAAGGTTGCGAACAGTGACAAAGGAACTTTGACTTACAAAAAACTGATTGATTGTTTAACCAGTACATTGATTAGTTAATTGGTTAGTTATTTAATTAATTTAACTAATAACAAAGAACTGATATTGAACCAGTGCATGTGTGTTGTTATTATTGGTGCAATGACCCTCCCAAGACAAAAACAAGAAATGTATTGTTTCTTAGATATGATTCCCAACTATAACTATTTCATTTAACTACATTGCAAATATGAACACTGGGTAAAGAATAAATGATCCAACAACCCAATTTTCCCTATCTTACAAATATGGAAACTCTGCATTTAGTAAAGTATTTCGCCAATAATATATTTACCGTTACACACAAGAATGAGACAAAGAAAAATATCCCAACTGATCAGGGTATTCTATCCAGAGATATTTCTTTATAGATAATTAGACCAACTGACTTAAGATGACAAGTAGCCATTTCAAAGTTGGGAAACATACACGCTAATGATTTCTCTCTATCAATCATTTTAATTTAACACTTCAAGCTACAATTTACAGCAGTGAATTGTCATACCACAAGACATCTATTTGGTGGATTGGGACATTAAGAGTTATATGCCTATATGTCCAAGTTCATCATCATCGTCATTTAATGTCCACTTTTCCATGCTTGAAATATATTGAGTCAGGTTTTCTACAGCCAGATGTCCTTCCTGTCATCAACACCCACCTGTTTCCAAATAAGGTAATATTTCTCTATGGCCAGTATGTTTTTTATGGAAGGCTGGAAACAAACAACTTCACTTAGATGTTGATGATGTGGAAAATTTACAACCATCACAGAACATCTAGACAAGGGTAGACACAAGTGCGTGTGCACACACGCACACACACACACAATAGGTTTCTTTCAGTTTCTGACTACCAAATAAATCTACTCACATGGCTTTGGTTGACCCAGGGCTATAGTAGAAGACATTTTTCCAATGTGTTGCACAGTGGAACTGAATGGCACCTTTGGCAAATATCTTCAACTACAGCTCTGCACTATTAGTATTTCAATTTTCATTCGTTCTTTCCCAATTTTTCTATTCTTTAGAGAACTCTGAGAAAATCAAGGCGGAGGTATCGTGAAAATACAGAGTTAGTTAAATATATTTAATCTTATGTTGGAAGGAGAAGAGAGAGATGTGCAGCAGAAGTGTTTCTTCAAATAAGTCACCGTTTTGGTTTTAGTCCTTGATTTGCTGAAAGTCTTTCAAATGTTCTGACTTTGCTTTGCTGAACTTTGGAAGTTCCATGGAAACAATTACATTTGATTAACATTCTTTTTCCAACTGACAGTTTTTAAATTCATTCTGAAACTGTAGATGTGCTGGTGTGGCTATTAAAAGCTGCCATTACAAAGTATTTGCATGTCTTCAGCCATAAGAATGTCAAAGTAAAGAAAATTGCACTAGGAAATATCTGATTGAAAATGATCTAAAGAAATGGAAAATAACCATTACCGATGCTGCACATTTGGCAAAACGTACAGACATGGAAGGAAATCCTCTGTGAGTGACAGACATCTTAGGAAAGAAAGTGGACCAAGGAGAAGATGATAAGATCATTTCTCTACTAAAGGATTCATGATATTGGAAAATTCTTGAACAGTAAAACTGAGTTTCACTTTATTTTTAATCTTGAACTAAAGTTTAATGAAAGAAGAAAACGAGATCCAGAATAAATCAAATCTAAATAAGAAAAATTGTATATTATAGGTGCAGGCATGGCTGTGTGGCTAAGAACCTTCCTTCCTAACTATGTGGTCTTGGGTTCAGTCCCACTGTGCAGCACCTCAGGTAAGTGTCTTCTATTTATAGCCCCAGGTCAACCAAAGCCTTGTAGATAGAAACTGAAAGAAGCCCACCATCTGTGTGTGTGTGTGTGTGTGTGTGTGTGTGTGTGTGTGTTTGTTTTTGTCCCTTATAACTGCTTGACAATCAGTGTTGGTTTGTTTAAATCCCCATAACTCAGGAGTTTGGCAAAAGAGATCAACAGAATAAGTACCGATCTTTAAAAAGTAAGAACTAAGATCAATTTGTTCAACTAAACTTTTCAAAGCATTGCCCCAGCATGGTCGCCTTCGAAAAACAGAAAGAAGTAAAAGATAAAAGATACATACATCATATAATTTCAGCTCTAAGAAAGAAGACGGTTGACATCAACTTTAGAAATCAATGAAATAGATAGATTTCAGATACACTTAGAAGTTATAGGAAACTTTGTAAATCCCAGATCAGTGTACTAGCAGCAAAACAAGAACCAGTGAAACAAATCTGAACAGTAAGTCTGGAGGAAAATTCTCTAATTAATCTTTTCATTGAAGACACTTGAAACTTAAGAATGTATAGAATATATGTAATTTAAATCTTCCTCTTGAGAGATTTTAATTCAAAAGTCATTTTGGGGTTGTACTAAATATATATATTCTTAAGATTGTGATGTAGGATCACATACGCGTTACTCCTGACTTTGTTCAGATGAAAAGCAAAACTTATACTCAAGAATTATAAACAATAGGAATTTCAACTTTACAGGATATACAAGAAGACATATGTAGCCAAAAGGAGTTTTTAAGTTGTGAGCTGTCCAAAAGGACAAATGCAGGAAAAGGTTGAAGAAGGTTATTATTATTATTATTATTATTATTATTATTATTATTATTTGTGAATGATAAGTCACAGTCGTTTTTGTGTGGTTAAGAAGCTTGCTCTGCAACCATGTGGTTTCAGGTTCAGTCCTACAGTGCAGCACTTTGGACACGCATCTTCTACTACAGATATGAGCCAACCAATACCTTGTGATTGAATTTGGTAGACAGAAACTGTGTGGAATCCCATTCTGTGTGTGTATTCTTTTATTCTTTAATATGTTTCAGCCTTGAGACTGCGGCCATGCTGGAGCACTGCCATTTTTCAAAAGAGATGCTTACGGCACCTAGGATTCCCAAGCAGTCACCCACCACCACTTAACAACTGGTGTTGGTTTGTTTACATTCCCATTACTTAATGGCCTTGGCAAAAGTGATTGATACCAGACTTAAAAACAAAAATAAGTACTGGGGGTCGATTTGTTCAGCTAAAACACTTGAAGGTGCTGCCCCAGCATGGCCAGGGTCTAATGACAGAAACAAGTAAAAGAAGATGGAAAAGTTTTACTTATAATTTTATAAAGCAGATAATGTTCAAGTTTTGTTATGAGGTAACTAATTCCAGATTATAAAACAGACAAGTTGACTTCTAAAGTCACATTGTTCCATCACCACCACCACCACCACCACAACCATTCCGCATTCAACCAATTTAGAATCAAAATGAAAACAAGAATAGGCTTTCCCTCTTATATCAAGACAGAAAGTTGTGTGTGTGTGTGTGTGTGTGTGTGTGTGTGTGTGTGTGTGTGTGTGTGTGTGTGTATATATCCAGGTTCATTCCCACTGCGTGGCACCTTGGGCAAGTGTTTTCTACTATAGCCTCAGGCAGACCAAAGCCTTGTGAGTGGATTTGGTAGACGGAAACTGAAAGAAGCCCGTCATATATATATATATATATATATATATATATATGTGTATGTATGTGTCTTTGTATCTGTGTTTGTCCCCCCAACATCGCTTGACGACCGATGCTGGTGTGTTTATGTCCCCGTAACTTAGCGGTTCGACAAAAGAGATCGACAGAATAAGTACTAGGCTTCCAAAGAATAAGTCCTGGGGTCGATTTGCTCAACTAAAAGGCGGTGCTCCAGCATGGCCGCAGTCAAATGACTGAAACAAGTAAAAATAAAATAAAATAAAATAAAATAGTATATAATATATGTATGTATTTATGTATGTGTGTATATGTGTATGTATATATAGTTTATTGTTTGATAAGAATAAATTAGCCCCTCCCCCCGCCTTCCTGGTAAACAAGTTCTCTTTTTGTAAACTCTTGAGAAAACAATAGAGATAACACTTTAATTTGACCTCGACAAAAGAATTTAAAGTAATTTACAAGTGGCCCTCACCTATGACTGCTGACAACATCAGGATATAAATCATATTGATGAAACCCTCCTCCTTCCCCATCGTCATTATTTTTGTTTGGATTTTTTTTTTTGTTATTTTCTTTTTTCTTTTTTGCTTTGTTTTAAGGGATAGCATGAGTGAGACACTATATCTCATTATCTATCTTGATCCATTTAGAGGTCATACTGATCGCAGCCTCTCCTTGTCTGAGAAAGCCGGTCCTATATAATTTCTTGCTGGTCAAGCTGCACAGATGATTTGTTTATAGGGATTAAATGTTCGGGCTGCACATTAGCTCATTCTCTCCATCAAATCAACATTGCTCGTACAGGTGCACAAGAAGGCCACACGTTAGGGGTCGAAATGATTGTAGAACAATGCAAGATGAAGTGTTTTGCTCAAAAACACAACACACCACCCAGTCCAGGAACTGAAACCGCAATCTCATGATCATGAGTGCAACACCTTAACCATTAAGCCATGCACCCTAAAAGGCCATATTACATGCAGAACAATTGAAAACAACATTATATATTTATTTTAAGCTGAATTGAAAACAGAAATATTTTTTTTCATTTATATATAAATGCATAAATAAAAAATGTAACCTTAATGACTCGTTAAACAATCTCGCCATTAAACGAAGAGTTCACAGGAAGCAAAACAACAACAATTACATTTATATTCCTTTCACACTTATAATACAAAGTAACCTAAAACAAAACACGTAATTATCTCAAGGCCATCAAAGAGCCTTGATTGGCTAATCATATTGTGATGGTCACATAAGCAAAGCACACTTCATATAAATTTCAATTAATTTGTAAGTTCATATGAAACTATAATGAATTCATACAAATGCACTAAAGAAGTTCAATTTCCTTTGATAATTTCAAAGGGAAATTATTGAAACGTGTGTGTATGCATGTGTGTGTGTGTGTGTGTGCATTTATGTGTACATGTGTTGTGTGTGAGTGTATATAATTACCATTCTGACACATGACTGTATTGATTTCATAAGTAAACGAAAAACTCTAAAATTTATGGAAGAAGGAAAATGAGACTGCATGGCATTCATGCCTTTTCTCCAAAAGGCATTTTGTGATGTAATGTGAAATGTTCTGACTACAACCAAGAATTGATCCTGGCTTCTGGTATCAGCTCTGTTCAATGGCAGTCACCAAGTCACCACTGACGTACGAATCTATATTTACGTGTTACTGTATCAATGTAACACATAATAAATATTATAGCATTCATTAGGCTATTAATTCTCAAAGCATGCATAACAACGTTTTCAAATACTGCTGTTGCTGTTATGAAATGACAGTATTTCATGGCTACGTTTTCCATGTTTTGTTGCAGTAAAACCTCAGCAATAGATTCATAATTTAAACATAATATGCTTATCTATAAATCAAATATACTTTCAGAACACAACACAAATCAACAAAATCACATACAAATCTACAGGAAGTTTTAATCACATGATAGCTGTACTTCCTGTTGCAGGCTGCTTTAAGCTGGTTGACCTTAATATAATCATGCACATTTATAGACTGAATGTCAGCAGCTAATGTACCATCAGTGCCAGAGGAAATAGCACAATGGGTAATAACGCTAACCTCATACTTCAATCAACACCAGTAAAATATGCTGTGTCATAGAAAGAGAAGATGGGAATGGTAGCTGTAAATGATGCAGAGATCTTTTTGTGTAGCATGGTGAAAAATACAACAGCAAAGTCAAAATAACCACAATTTGTTTTTTTTTTTTGTTTAAATTTTCACTAAAAACATTTATTTTTATCAAGTGTTATATGATGACGAGATATTAAAGGGAAATAAAATAAACCTGATAGTAAATGAAGATTATTTGTATTTAGATATAATACAGCAGACAAATGTACGTGTGTTCAATTGCAACAATTAGCAATATTCTACATTAATTAAGGTCAGAAGGAGAATTGCCTGAAGATATAATATTGGAGAAGCTGTAGCAAAAATTGACAATTTTCATGTTATTATGGTTGAGTTGAATAGCAAGTAAAACATATTTAGAAACATTGCAGTATGAATGGGTGAGATGGAGCGTACACAAACAACACTGTGATTCTGATGAAATCTATAAAACTAGATAACATTTGTTAAAATTACTCAAGTCAATTGCTAATACATAACAGAGGAAAAGTTCTATAGATTTTAAGCTCTGCAACTGTAAAAGGTTTATAAATAAATCAGAGGAACAGCTGTAATGCAGACTATTTTAATCTATTTATTATGTAGATTTCTGCAATCAATTCGAAAAACAAAAACAACAATCAAAACCAGAAAAAGACAAAATGGTAAGTTGGGGGGGAGACAAAAGAGTGGAGAAACAATGGAGGGATAAAGCTAATAGACCAGTTAATGAGAACAGTAGATATATATTCACAATGAAACAAAATTAAGATAGATGCCATTCATTTCAGTCGTTACATACAACGAATGAGGATCCACGAATGTATTATTCCTAATTAGTGTTACTATGTTGTCAGAAGTGACAGATATTTTAATCATGAATTCTCTTTATAGTTAGAGAATTTAGATAAAGTGTCCGTGTGGTTCCAACATTTCAACATTTCCCTCAGTTTTCATTTTGTTGTCACAGTCAAGGAGGAAATGTCAAAGTCATGTACTAAAAGACTGAATACAATGATTCTGTTGCCTTTTTCGAAAGAATTATGTTATTTAGTTGAAATTCAGTGAAAGATACTATTCAATTTGTTTTGTTCTTGACTGAGGAATGGAGAAGTACACATCATCATCATCATCATCATCGTTTAACGTCCGCTTTCCATGCTAGCATGGGTTGGACGATTTGACTGAGGACTGGTGAAACCGGATGGCAACACCAGGCTCCAATCTACTTTGGCAGAGTTTCTACAGCTGGATGCCCTTCCTAACGCCAACCACTCTATTATAAAGAATTACAATATTATAATATATCATACAGTAAGAATAGTGAACTGGGAGAACCAGTAGATTACAAAACAACTTGCAATATTTTGTCATATCCTTTTACATTTTGAGTTCAATTCTCAGCCAGGTTCACTTCACTTTCAGCATAAAATAAGGTTTGGGTCTAGAACTACAATCAATTTAATCAACTGTTACCTACCCTAATAAAAATTTGCGGTCTTGTGCTTACTTTAGAAATCATTACTATACTATATACGTGAATGATGACAAAAGAACTTCGACGAACTGAGTTGATTGATTAATTGACCAAATTGACCAAACAATCAATCAAATAATCAATTAGTAAATTGATTCAATATTGAACTAGTTAATTAACACTGTTAAAAGAAGTGAAATAGAACCAGTGCGTATGTGTTTACAATTTGCATAATGACCCTCCTGAGATACAACAAAATCTGTTTCAACAAAGAATTCACATCAGGAATCCTGCAAACCGAATCCTAAAATGAAGTACAAAATGAAATTATCACAAAACACAATTTTTTTCTCTGAAAACATTTTATCAAGTTCTATCATGAACATGGCCTGGCTCTCTGTCACTAACAATGGTGAGTGTTCCAGTTGAGCCAATCAACAACAGAACAGCCAGCTCAAGAAATTAATGTGCAAGTAGCTGAGCACTTGGCAAACATACTTAGCCATAACGTAGTTCTTGGGGAGATTCAGTGTGATATAGAATGTGACAAGGCTGGCCCCTTTTGAATTACAGGTACAATTCATTTTTGCCAGCCAAATGGATTGGAACAACATGAAATAAAGTGTCTTGCTCAAGGACACAAACATGCCACCAGGAATCAAACTCGTGACCTTACAACAACAGGCCAAATATCCTAACCACTAAGTCGGGTACCTTCATAGATCATGAACATAAACTGAACTAATCTCACAAATCTTGGAGGGATCATGAAGATCATGGGCATGGTCCCTTTTCTTAACTAAGGCATGGGAAAAAAATTATATAATTTGCAACAGAGAGAGCAATGAAGAAATTAGAAGTAAATGGTCCATTAAATAAGAATGCTGTTAAATCTATAGACAAGGTTTGCTAAAAGTTGTTTGAAACATAATAATGGATAATAACCAAAGCGCTAACAACAAAATTAAATATTGGACACTTTGGTAGTTCTACAGGCAGAATAGTGAGTCTTTCATGCAGAATCAATTAAAATAAATCAAGTATAAATAGGAAATATAAATAGGTTCAAAACCGAAATTAATCAAAATAGACATAAAATTCTTTTAGTGTGTATTAGGAAACACAGTGAGAAAAAGGTAGCTAAGGTAAGGGTTTAATATTGTTCAATCACTGAAAGAGTCCACAAAATAGCGAAAGACATAATAAGCCTATCAGGTTCTTTGACAGTGAACCATCAGTTATAGAGCTCTGAATACTTTCATAAAAGACAAGGCACATAATTCAAGTCCAAGACAATTGCTCATTGACTAAGTAAATAAAGATAATTGTTTAGGAAACCTAATTAGTATTGATAAAGCAATTGTATTACAATTGTATAACAACCACATTTCATAGTAGTTCTAAATTTAGAGAAATTTTGCTTTTGTTCTGACCAATCAAAAAACAAAACAAAAAAACAAACAAGAAAAACTTAGTCATTGTTGATGTTTAGCCTCTAATGATGGAGTAGACCTCTGATCAAATCTGTTTCATTCATGATCAGTTCATTATTTTTGCAGACAGTCTATAAGCAAGCAACCAGCAAAACAAAACACAAATATATATATATATATATACTCCCAACCTACACAAACTTTCAATTAGATACATCATAGAAATACCACCCACCACTCCAATGACAACCCTGATACAAACATAGAAGTAACTACATGCAAAGATCAGGTACCTCTCCATCAGTCATGCCATTCATCATGCTAATAATGGCAGCCCTTGGCACAGCAAGCCTGCTGGATGGTTGGCTGCTGGTTCCCCTTCCCCTAAAATACTCAAACAAAAGTAAAAATCCCAGATGTATGCAGTACCCTATTGTCTTTAGCTTTGTAAAGGCAGCAGCTGATTATTGGAGCTAAAGAATTATCCAACTTTGATGAAAGGTATTTTGGGAATGTAATATGAGTTTACCCCAAGACAATTGTAGATTGACAAGAATTGTAGATTGACAACAATCTAAGAGATTCAAATCAGAAGTGACAAATGATCCAATGTTCACATAAGTCTCCCAGGTCTTACTGGACTTAAGCTGCCCTCTCCTCATCATGTGGTACTGGTACCTGATGTCCTCATACGCCACACATCTAATAATGGACTCTACCACCTTGAGCTACTTGGCTCTGATCCTTATTGACCCCAAAGGGGTTATCATTGATGAGTCTTAGACTTGCTGGATAAACTTGGCTGTTCCAACAACATCAGATCATTGAGAATGTTTCTTTCTCTTGGCTGTGGACGACACATCCATCCTGGTTAGAGGCTTCCAACTGTCCTGTTATGACTACATTAAAAAAAAATGGTAATCTCCAAGACACTGAAGTTAGCACCTAAAGCACTTTCAAGCACTTTCAGCTTTTTTCATTTCCTGTATCACGTTCAAATCTGCCAGGAAAAGAGGATTCTTTAGTCTTGCTAAGAACAAGGCATCTGCCTTAGAGTTGGCACCATGATGAAATACACCAAGCAAATTCTATAAAGTTATTGGTGAATGAAAGGAAACAATGTAGGGTAGAGAGGACTCCTTAATCTTGCCAAAGATATGACAACCTCTCTAGTGCTAGTATCACAATAAAATGCACCTGGAACATTCTGTAAAATGGTTGTCTTTATACACCATGCCAAAGAGTGATTGCACAAGCAAGATGTTCCTGATCTGTTAAGCAGGGAACAGTAATTCTAAATTAGAATTGACTGGAAATGTAATGACACATGCCAGCATGGAAATGTGGTTGCGAAGTGATAATTAATGGCTGTGTGGTAAAGAAGCTTGCTTTTCAATCATGGGGACTGAGGTTCAGTCCCGGTGTCTGTTACCTTGTACAAATATCTTCTACTGTAGCCCCTGGTCAACTAATGCAATGTATGTGGATTTGGTAGACAGAAACTAAAAGAAGCCTACATATATGAGAGAGAGAGAGAGAGCATACCTTCGCCTAGACATCAGGTGTTGATTATAAATGAACATCACCATCATACCAGCAATGAAAAACATGTCTACCTATAGGAAAATATTACTTTGCTTGGAAACAGGTGAAAGTTGGCAGCAGGAAGGGCATCCAGCTGTAGGAAATCTGGTGACGATGATATATATATATAGTTGTACTCTGCAACTCTTGGTGGATGATTTCTATTGCTGTTTGTCTTCTGTGTGCCTCTATGCATGTGTGTGCCTCTGTGCATGTGTGTGCCTCTGTGTGTGTGAGCATGTGCATGTAAGTATAAGTGTTGTAAGAGTTGGAATTGGTTTTAAATGTGAAAGAAGGAACAGAATGAAATCAATGAGGGGAGAGGGGGGAGATTTAGATGGTTTAGTTCAGATATATAATAAACGCTGAGTGATGAAACCATGTAAGATAGTTCAAAGAAGTTAAGTTAAACAGAAGCTACATGAAGGTGGGGCAAATCAGTCTAAACATCCCCACCACCACCACCAAAAAAAAAAAAGAAATAGAGAAAAAAAAGAAGCAAAGCAAATTATTATTCCTTGATATTTGAATATTTGTGAACAGTTTGGAAATTTTGTTTAAAAGGAGAAAAGATATTTCATTTCTGCAAATTTAAAATGTTGGCTTTCTGTCAGCTTAAATACAACACTGCCTGGCATAGAGATTAACATCAGCAGTGACACTAAAATAGCCAAAACAAGTTTAGAGATAATTCACTTGTAAAGACCTGGTATTAATTCTTCCAATCAAATCAATATAATATAGAGAATAGAATGGGAGTTGGATGGAAATGGTGAGTGGCGGAAGGGGTTAGGGAAGAAGGAATTTTCAGCATTTAGCTTATAGAATAATTGAATATAATCAGTGGAATATCAGGAGACTAGTCACTGGTGGGCTGCATCAGAAGGAGTCAATAAATAAGAAAAAAATTACTTACATTAGTATATTGTTAAGAGAGGATACTTCTGTCTGATACATACACGCATGCATGTATATATACATACATACATACATATACATATACATACATACACACACACACACACACACACACATATATATATATATATATATACATATTAATATATATACACACACACACATATATATATATACATACACATATGTATAGTAGATATTTTCTCCCCTTTCAGCAACCAAATGAACCACTTTTCAATATTTTACCTTCTTTATTTTTTTTTTTCGCTTCATCTTATTGGATAAAAAGCTAGTCAACACACACCATAAACTAAACAACATCTAAAATACCATCATCATCATCATTTTTATGTCCATTTTCCTATGCTTTTACAAGTTTGACAAATCCCGCTCTCTCTCTCATATATATATATATGAAGCTCAAGGTTGAATAACCAAAAGCAGAAACCTGGTTTGTGGATATCCGTAATTGCATAATATTTTTATTTGTGTTGTTAAATGTTTTAATTCGGTCTGTTTTCCTCGCATACTGTTTTTCTCTGTTATATTGGTGCGCTACGGTGGATTATTTAAGACTTGGCTCTTATTTCTAGCAGATAGATGCTCATTAAGCATCATTACAATATTTCATAGCTCGATAAAGCTATCATAACTGTGTTCCACCAATGCTACTACTGGTGATATCATCAAATTTTGAATTTATCCACAGATGATATGAACAGTAGTGACATCTAACTTCAAATCTCAGTGTTTGAATATTTCATTTAAATATATATA
>NC_068997.1:9604233-9606607 GCF_001194135.2 Octopus bimaculoides
ATATATATATATATATATATATATATATACTCCTTTCTCTCTCCCCCTCTCTCACTATATATATATATATATATATATGTATATGAGAAAGAGAGAGAGAGAGAGAGAGAGAAAGCATGTTGATAGTCAAAGAGGACTTTCACTTATAAAATAGAAAAGAAATACTTTAAAAAAAGTATAAAACATAACTTATGTTAATATTCTGTTTGCTAAATTGATATCCAAGAGATAGATTGAACATCAAAATAAACTCGAAATGAAAGTAACATATTTAAACATCGACAATGATGAAGAGCTGAGTGTACAAACTAGATAAGATACAAGAATACGATATGGTGATAGCAACATAGTTTGCATGATATATGAAAACACAGAGGTTAAGGTACGGAGAAAGAGAGGTATAAGTAAAATCAAGGGTTTAGGAACATAGAGTAATAACAGGGAGAGAATTTATTGGGAAACATTCAATTAAAAAAGAAAAGAGAATAATCTTTTCTGTTCTGGACACAAGGCCTGAAATTTGGGGGGTGGGGGAGGACAGTTGATTATATTGACTCCTGTATGCAACTGGTACTTAATTTAATGACTCCAAACGGATGAAAGGCAAAGTCGACCACGGCGGAATTTGAACTCAGAACATAAAGACAGACAAAATACTGCTAAGCATTTCGCCCAGTGTGCTAACATTTCTTATTTCTTTATTGCCCACAAGGGGCTAAACATAGAGGGGACAAACAAGGACAGACAAAGGGATTAATTCAATTACATCGACCCCAGTGCGTAACTGGTACTTAATTTATTGACCCCAAAAGGATGAAAGGCAAAGTCGACCTTGGCAGAATTTGAACTCAGAACGTCATAGCAGATGAAATACTGCTATGCATTTCGACCGGCGTGCTAACATTTCTGCCAGCTCGCCGCCTGAGAAAAAGATTAATAATTTTTTCTACTCTAGGCACAAGGCCTGAAATTTTGGGGAAGGGGGCCATTCGATTAGATCAAATCCAATATGCAACTGGTACTTAATTTATCGACCCAGAAAGGATGAAAGGCAACGTCGACCATGGCGGAATTTGAACTCAGAACATAAAGACAGACAAAATACTGCTAAGCATTTCAGCCAGCATGCTAACATCTCTGTCAGTTTGTCGCCTTACAAAGAAATTAATTATGATAAAAGAATGGATGGGTAAAGAACCAATCCAAGAAACTAAATATAAAAATTACTATAATACTATAAGAAATGAGTTGACTTAGTTCTTCATGTTACTCAAAGTTTTATGAACGTCTTTTCATTTCCATGAAACTTGAAGAAACATGAGGAGTCAAGCCAACTTGTTATTCAATAAATGTGACTGTGTATGTTGAGTGCTACTTCCGTTTGTTTGTTAATCTACTTGTGTGCACATATATATATATATTAAAATACAGATGTAGATTACATGAAGGCCCTCGGTGTACCTTGATGCAAATAACCTAACCATTTGCAATATGAACTTCAGGAAGCTGGCTAGCCATCTAAATACCAACCACTTATGTGAACAAGCAAGCCAGATACCAGACAGACTGCTTACTCACCAAGATTCGAGATAGGTTGTTGGTTGTGAATATTATGTCATTGCCAGTGAAGAATGTATCACTCAACATAAGCTGGTGAATGGTAACCTTGTGATAAATGTTAAACAGATCCAGAAACACAAGATAACTTGGAGAAGGAAGACATGGAAGCTGAAGAATCTCTTCAAAGAGGTACTATTTGACATGAATGATGGGAAGGTAGAAAAGACAAAGACTTATAACAGAGAGGAAAACTAAGAGTTTCTGTGGGACAAGGTACTAGAAGCCACAGACCAAATCTGTGGATGGAGTGAGGCTGCAACAGATGGAAGGTAACACAAGGGAGGAATGGTACCATAGATAGAGCTGTAAAATCAATGATACAGGCCTGGAAGCAGAAGAAAATGAGAAGCTAAGAAGCATGAAACAATGCCAGTATGGACAGAAGTTGAAAGGAAAAGGTTTGCTGATCTTCTGCAATGACAGAATCAGAAATGTGATGGACAGTTTGTCAACACGAATGAAGACATTTTGTGGGAAAATGTGATCAACTCTTCGAATTAGAAGTATAGTCCATCTGAAAATCTTTTATAGTTTCTGTCTACTCAATTTAATTTACAAGGCCTGAGTCAACCTGTGGCAATGGTAAAAGACACTTGCTCAAAATGCCATATAGCAGGATTGAACATAGCACCTTGTGATTGTGAAGCAAATTTCCAAATCATTTGGCCATGTTACCACACACATGTGTGTGTGTGTGTGTGTGTGTGTGTGTGTGTGTGTGTGTGTGTGTGTGTGTGTGTGTGTGTGTGTGTGT
>NC_068997.1:9606764-9609867 GCF_001194135.2 Octopus bimaculoides
ATATATATATATATATATATATATATATATATATATATATATATATACATATACACACACAGACATCTAGGACTCTTGTCGTTAGCCAATGGTTGAGTGTTTTGTGATTCCTTGTTGAACAGCCTGCACATACAATTTATGCATAGCGATCAAATGTCTGCACTGCACAAAAGCTCACTGCAGCCACCAAATCGACACAGTGTCTGAATGGTGTGTCACAATATCAGATGGTGAAGCAGAAAAACACAAGAGGAAATGTTTTACTCAAGGACACAATATATTGCCTGGTTCAGAAATCGAACCCATAATCTCTTGGTCATGAGTGCAATACCTGAACCATTAGGCCATGCACCTTCCCATGTAAGTGTATGTGTGTGTGTAGGTAAATAAATAATGCATATAAATATGTGTGGCAGCATGTATGCATATATGTATTCAAATGAAAATTTGGAGATAGCAGCAGGAACTTTCACTGGGAATTTTTTCTTTTTTGCTTTTTTAACATATACACATATACATATTTGTTGTTTTAAAAAGAGTTGTATGCAATGAATGTAAAAATTTTCTCCGAAAATTAAAATTCTATTTTATGCTTAAAAATGGTAAAAAAAAAAATTAAAAAATTAACTACAACCAGGAAGCGACGTAAAACTAGGAAGTTCATGGGAAAACTTGAAACACAATTTTTCCAGTAACAAAAATATCAAAAAAAAAATTAGCATTTTTCTATTTTTTTTGGTTTTATAATTTTTCTTTTTTTTTACATTTTTTATTATTTTCTTTCATTTTCCCCAGCAAAAATGAAACACCACTCGAAACAATCCAGAATTCAGTATTAATATAATAGGAAGAGAAAAAAAAACCCCCGATTTTTTTTCTCAGGAAAGCATAGTTGTTTATGAATCCAAAAACCAGTAACCATTTGGCTTAAAAGATACAATAAGAGGGGAGGGGAAACAACAACAGCAACAATAATGATGATGATGATGATGATGATAATGATGATAATAATAAAATAACAATAACACATAATAGCAGATATAACACATTCCATTAATTGTAAATCCTCTCCATTGCTTTTCCCAAATTTCCACAATGTTCCACAACAAATATCTATCCAAACATTGTCTTCTAGTCCTTTTCCTATCATGAATTTGTTTGTTAGAGCTACTTTAAATACACATACAAACATGTGTGCCTCTGTGTGTGTGTGTGTGTGTGTGTGTGTGTGCGTGTGTGTGTGCATGTGCATATATATATATATATATATATATATATATATATATATATATATATAGATATATATATATGTATGTATGTATGTATTGGTGCCCGTGTATATATATATACACGCTCACCAATACATACATACATACATACATATAGATATATATATATATATATATATATATATGCTCACCAATACATACGTATATATATTTATGTATATTTACATCTATATATATATGCATACATGCACACGTGCATACACACACACACACACATATGCATGCACATATATCTACATACAAATAATAACAATAACAACCAAACAAACTATTTAGTTCTGTTCCACCCACCATGAAGATAATGGCTTATCCCTCCCCTCCAT
Organism: Octopus bimaculoides; assembly: GCF_001194135.2. Taxonomy (NCBI): domain Eukaryota; kingdom Metazoa; phylum Mollusca; class Cephalopoda; order Octopoda; family Octopodidae; genus Octopus; species Octopus bimaculoides. Next base: position 9,608,377 of record NC_068997.1, read on the forward strand.
CTCTCTTTCCCCTTGGTTTTGCTCACTCCTCTCTTTCTCCTGCTCCCTTTCATTTCATCACTCTTTCTCCTTCTGTTCCTCCTTCTCATAACTAAATATGAATTCTTTCTTGCATTTTACTATAACATTAGCCTTTTTCAAAACCTTTCTGTTATTAAAGATTACAGAAGCAACAGGAAATTTCTTAACAATTAACTTTCAAGATGGCAAAGTGTTCATCTAAGACTGCAACTTTTCCATTGAAATGTTGATATTAGCAGTTCACTTAGAAGTGTCACAGATTTGTTTCCATTCCATTATAATAAGATAGCTTCTAAGATATTTGAAACAGATTAACACTTCTAATGGCAACCATGGAAAGATGATAATAATAATAACGATGATGACAATGACGATGATGATGATGATGATGATGATGATGATGATGATGATGATGGTAACAATAATGATGATAAACAGAATACTTGTGATCACGATGAAGAACAACAAGGCAATAATTAAATAAAATAGCAAAGCTTATTTGATACAAGATACAAGACTAATTCCTTTCTCAAATTGTAGATTTTGAATAATATCAGAATGGCATCTATTTCAGAAAACAATTAGATAATACATCATCATCATCATCAGCAGCAGCAGCAGCAGCAGCAGCAGTATTATCATCATCAACGTCAGGTTGTGTTGTGTTGTTTGTCTTTTTTTTTTTTTTACTACCTGTTTTATAATGTTTTATATATAGGTTAAAGATTGCAGATCATAATCACAACGGAGAGAACATCTGAGACAGAAATAGGGAAAAGAGCAACAGAGAGAGACCAAGAGAGGAAAGCGGGAAAGAAAAGGGGAGAGAGACAGTAAGAGAGAGAGAGAGAGAGAGAGAGAGAGAGAGAGAGAGAGAGAGAGAGAGAGAGAGAGAGAGAGAGTTGAAGAGAAAGAGATAAAAGCAGGTAATATCAAAGAAGGCAGAGAGCATACATATATAATTGAAGGGAAGAGAGACTTTCATAGCTGGATGTCCTCTCTACCATCAACCATATGTCAATATATACAGTGAATTATTTTTATCGATTTCTCACAGGGATTGAATCCAAAGAAGGGAAAATATATTCCAAAGCATAGGTTCTCAAAACGGGCACTACTGCCCCCTGGTGGGCGTTGAGATGGTCCAGGTGGGTGCTGGTGCCTGCTGTGGCGGGGGGGAAGCGTTGGGAGGAAGGCAGTGGATTGGGGGATGCTATGAATTTATTTAATATCATTATAGTATTGTATACAAATTATATAATATTATATTAAATATCAAATGATTAATAGTATATATAAATTAGTAAAGCATTCTAACCGGATATTAGAGGGATGTGAGTTCGATCCTCATGGCTGGCTGCTGACAAATTTTTCTGTTTTTAAAAAGAGAAAAGGATTTTATCTTTTATATCTTATACTGTTCAGTATCTATGCATTGAATAAAATTTATCTTTCTACTCGTTCTAAAAT
>NC_068997.1:9610070-9619874 GCF_001194135.2 Octopus bimaculoides
ACTTCTGTCCTAAAGTCTCTTCAGAATAAAGAGAATCCAGTTAGTGAAGAGGCAATATCTTAGAGAATCACAGCTGGCTGAATCAATAGAACAACATAGTTTCCAGCTTTACTGTCCAAAGAATCAAGGGTTCAAATTCTGTCATTGGCAGTGTTTTCTTTGTTTAGTTAAATTTTTTTTTTTTTTTCCTCTGGTCAAGAGACGCTGGACTGTGACTAACAAACTATAAACAGATGTACGGAATAAACTAATCAGGATTCTTTTTAACTGGTTTCATCCCCTGGCTGTGACCATACTGGAGTACTGCCATGAGCTGCTGAACAAGATCTTTTCTCTCACTAGTGGTGGTGATGATGATGGTAGCAGTGTGGTGATGGTGATGATTGCGATGGTGGTGATGCTGGTGATGATGGTGGTGGTGGTGGTGGTGGTGATGCTGCTGCTGACAGGATGGTAGTGAGGATAATAACAATTCTGATAGTGATGATAATAACATTCAGAATTGAGGCTATAATGGGTGGAGAGTGGTGGCGCAGAGAGCAGTGGAACTGATCTTGTGAGTGGCACTAGCCATAGTGATGATGACCGACAACAAGGACAGCGGCAGCAATGATGACGATGACGATGACGATGACGGCTGTGAAAGCAGCAGTGATGGTAGTAGTGAAATTAATGTCATATATTAGCCTTTGAATAATGTAATTAATAAGATTACATTTTGTAAACAGTTGTGGCAAATGACTCATTAGCCGAAAAATATTTTCTTCCAACTGACATCAACGATAATGATGATGATGACAACGGAGATGACGATGGCAATGATGATGATGATGATGATGATGGAGTGGGGGAGGGACTTACGTCAAATTTAACCCACCCCAATGAATAATGAAATAAGATCATTTATTGTAAACAACTGTGCTTTAAGATTCATATATGTTAAGTGGAGATTATTGTTTTATTTTTCTGTTTTCTTTTGTTTTTGTTTTTTTGTTTTTTGTAGCTTTTTTTTCCCCTCCCAACCAGAACTTGTTACAATAAACCGAATGTTCTGACATTTTTCCAGCTGGTATTTAATTATGCTACTTCCTTTGTAAATACAAACACATGCATTATGAAAGACAAAAAAAAAAACCAGATTAGTCTCTGTTTTCCGCCATTCTAGCTTAACACAGATTCACAGAATCACAGCTGGCTGAGGTTGATAAATCACTCATCTACAGACCCCATGATTGACAGTTCTGAACCCCTGTATTTTATCACTGGTGCCACTTCAAGTAAAGACACTGTGTACTTTTAATAAAGACACCGAACTCTCAGTGATTGAATTGACCTAACTGTACGTAGGCGGTACCATGCTAAAAAATGGTTAATTTTTTTTTCCTTTCGACAGAAACTAATTGTCAAAAAAAAAAAGGGATATACTATATTTGCCAGAGTACAAGACATGCTTTTTTATATTTTCAAATGTATCCGAATATTGCCCAGTGTCTAATGCAGTTGTATTGCAGATGGGAGACTGAATATTATAGGCTAAGGAACTGGATAAGCAGAAGTTTGCTAACCACAATAATTGCTACTAATTGTTCCAGCATGGTAAATGGAAGTTAAATGATGAAAATGAAGACAAACCAAATTACCAGACTGTTAGCATAAACTTACAAAAAAAATTCCTTGCAGTTCATTGGCAGCTATGTGATGAAATCACATCATCTCATTATTCCTCCTGTCCCAGCAGACATTACTCACATCTGATATGTGTCTTATATTACTTAATGGCTGTAATACCTTTAAGATTTTTTTTTTTTACTAGGAGTGGCTGTGTCGTAAGTAGCCTGCTTACCAACCACATGGTCCGGGGTTCAGTCCCACTGCATGGCACCTTGGGCAAGTATCTTCTACTATAGCCTCGGGCCGACCAAAGCCTTGTGAGTGGATTTGGTAGACGGAAACTGGAAGAAGCCCGTCGTATATATATATATATATATGTGTGTATGTATGTGTGTATACGTTTGTGTGTCTGTGTTTGTCCCCCCAACATCACTTGACAACTGATGGCGGTTTGTTTACATCCCTATAACTTAGTGGTTCGGCAAAAATGTGACTGACAGAATAAATACTAGGCTTACAAAGAATAAGTCCTGGGGTTGATTTTCTCGACTAAAGGCGGTGCTCCAGCATGGCCGCAGTCAAATAACTGAAACAAGTAAAAGCGCATCTAAATGAAAACTGCTCCTAGAAAGATGAAAGGAATGTTAAGCAGTTGAATAAAGAAGTGTTGATCATTTAATGAAGATGAAGCTGGCAGAAAAGGAAGGTCCAGAACGACATAGGACAAAGTGGTGAATACTAATCCCAGGACCCTGAACCTCATGGAGGAGGTGACACGTGACCTGAATGAGTGGAAAATGCCTTTCACAAGAAGACCCACCCAAACACAGTAGAATCAAGTTTTGGAAGTCCAGCATGTGTCTTTTGTATGTATTTATGTAAAAAGCACCATCCGAATGTGGCCAATACCAGTGCCCCCTGACTGGCCCCCGTGCTGGTAGCACGTAAAAAGCACTATCCGAATGTGGTCAATGTCAGTGCCACCTGACTGGCTCCTGTAGCGGTGGCATGTAAAAAGCACCATTCGAACGTGGCTGATGCCAGAGCCCCCTGATTGGCTCCCATGCCAGTGGCATGTAAAAAGCACCCACTACACTCTCGGAGTGGTTGGCGTTAGGAAGGACATCCAGCAGTAGAAACATCGCCAGACCAGACTGGAGCCTGGTGCAGCCGCTGGCTTTCCAGACTTCAGTCAAACTGTCCAACCCATGTCAGCATGGAAAATAGACGTTAAACGATGATGATGATATATGTATAGGCTGCCTCACTAGTGCTGGTGGTATTAAATAAAGCATCCGGCACATGTAAAGTGGTTGGCATTAGGAATGGCATCCAGCAGTAGAAAACATGCCAAAGTAGACAAAGATTCCTTGGACCCATCAGATCCGGTGAAACCAGCCAACCCATGCCAGCATGGAAAATGGACTTTAAATGATGATGGTGATCATGATTATTCATACATTCAGCCCATCTTCACATATATATCATCATCATCATATATGGATGTATATACATCTATCCATATGTATGGACATATATACATCCATCCATCCACATATATATGTGGACAGTTATGCGTATATGTGTATATATATATATATATATATATATATATATATATACATGCGCATGTGTGCACACATAGACATGTATATAAGTATATATGTATGAGTGTGTATGTATATATGTGTGTGCGTATGTGTGTGTCTAAACATTGAATAACACTGAGGAACAGCTGAAATTCAATTAACAGATCAAAGGCAGCATTCTAAAATATTATTGTCTGATGTAAGCAATTTTCGTCCATCTTTTGCAACCTAATGTAGTTTCATTTTCGTCACTAAACAAAGTTTAAAATGTGTTTAAAAATAGAATATTTATATACACACAACCACATACACTTCATATAATATTGTGTATGTGTGTATGTGTGTGTGTGTGTGTGTGTGTGTGTGTGTGTGTGATTGTAATATCGATGTATTAAAGAGAGGACAGAGTAATATTTGAATTCTCATTTCTTAGATATCTATCTAACTATCTGTCTATGTATCTATCTATCTATGATATTGCAATATTTAATCTATCTTCAATCCACTCAACGCAGGTTACTAACTTAGCTAACCTACTACCTTCAAATGAATTATATAGAATAGATCAAATGAATTATTAACTGCTTTCCTACATCATCAATCACTTTTCCGTCCACCACCACCGCCACCGCCGCCACCACCACCCCACATATGTTACTGTGGATGGATATTGAAAAGTGCATCCAACAACAAAACATCCATGTTTAAAGTACTGTCACACAACCTATAGAGTTTCACATGATGAAAGAAGTGGTCAGACAGATGTATCTCACTAATGCATATCCATGTGAACAGCGTAAGGCATATTATCACCATTGGCAATGCATCACATGAGCCAATGTGGTAATCTCTATGCTTTCACTCCACTTGCCAGAAATATCAACCAAGTATCTCTCAGATCACACATGTCTGCGTTAATCATTTAGCATTCAGGCCTGTCATATCCAAACCCAAATATTCTATCCGTTCTATGTTCAAACTGACCAGATCCAGCCTTTCACACTTTCCCTGCAATGTCTTTCTATAAATAGGCAATCACATCATTGACATCTTGAAGCTACGAGTTAGTGCATAATTAATTCAAAACAATGTGAACAGATAAGTATTACATTTGACAGAATAATCTGGAATGCTAAAAAGATAGAAGACAAACAAAGTCTTACAACAGGTCTAAAAATGTTAAACCTAACAGATGTTAGATCTAACTTATATCACCATGACAAAATATAAAAACTAATAATGATGATTTTTGTGTTATATAATACAAAAAGGTTTCTGAAAGTCTTAGAGAAGAAACCATGAAAGTCAAAGAGCACAAACTAATGACATAGTATATGGTAGATGTGTGCATATTTTTTTGAGAAATGTCAACTGGTTACTGGCCAAGTCATTCTTAATAACATATGGTCTGTGGAGATGGTGTAACACTTTCAGTCCATATCACAGAGTATGCATGGCTCAACCACACTGCACAAATCATTTATGCTTCCTGGGGCAGAAAAACTTGTGAACTTGTGTTCAGCATATTTATGTAGAATCTGCAATGCAGAAAAACCCATAAATAATTTGATTCGATTTCTCTTTGAAAAACAAATGTTAGTTAAGAATACTGGTCATAACGACAATGTAGAACGATTTATGGATTAACAGATTTAGAGATAATTAAAGACATCAGAGTCTAAATAACAATCTATAATAATGATTCCTCATCTGGGTAGAAGACTGACATTTGGTAAGTAAAGGATGTGTAGTCAATTGATCTCATCCTTGAATACATGTGTCTGGCATTTATTTTAACATCTGAAGAATCTTGGAAGGCAAAGTCCATCTTGACAAGATTTGAACACAGAACATAAAGAGATGTAATAATATATTTATCATCATTGTTTTAATGCCCACATTTCCGTGTTTGCATGCATCAGATGGGATTTGTGGATGTGGATTTTCTTTGGCTGGATGCCCTTCCTGCTGCCAACCCTCATCTGTTTCCAAGAATGGTAATATTTCCTCATCAGCAGATACATTTTCAAAGAAGATTGGAAATGGAGGACACTACTTACATAGCAGTGACATTCATTGACAAACTACCATGCAATGTCAAGGCAAGGAGATAGTCAGCCGGGAGCTGCACCCAAGACCATGCGATTGGGAACCAAACTGCTTACCGCACACCTATTTGCATATGTGCATGTGCATATATCTATCTATCTATCTATCTATCTACATATATATATATATATATATATCCTTTTATTCTTTTACTTGTTTCAGTCATTTGACTGTGGCCATGCTGGAGCACTGCCTTTAGTTGAGCAAATCGACCCCAGGACTTATTCTTTGTAAGCTTAGTACTTATTCTATTGGTCTCTTTTACCAAACCGCTAAGTTACGGGAACATAAACACACCAACATCAGTTGTCAAGCAATGTTGGGGGGGGGGGACAAATGCACATATGCACACACACACACACACTCACGCACACATATATACGATGGGCTTCTTCAGTTTCCATCTACCAAATCCACTCACAAGGCTTTGGTTGGCCCAAGGTTATAGTGGAAGACACTTGCCCAAGGTGCCATGCAATGGGACTGAACTTGGAACCATGTGGTTGGTAAGCAAGCTACTTACCACACAGCCACTCCTGTGCCTATGTATATATATATATATTTTATATACATATGCAAGATGTTTAGCCCAACATGCTCTGCACTCTGCTACTCCATTTCTCTCTGTAGCACAAAATGATAATATGTCTTAACTGTCCAATTTCTAGTAATCTAGCTGTTGAGTCAAAGGCAAGCAGAATTTTATGCAGCAACTCCAGTGAAGGAAAGTTCTACCATTTTAACATTAGAACTTGTAGGAGATAGATTCTAAGTGCCAATATCACAAATTAGACATGTGCTTGCGTATATGCATGTGTGTGTGTATATATATATATATATATATATATATATATATACACACACACACACACACACACACACACACATATATATATATATATATATATATAGACACACATAGATACCTTTGATGTATTATTATAATAATCTCAAAACAGATTATAAATTTTATGTTTATTCAGTTTTCAGTGATCTTTTCAAGTTGAAATAAATGTTTCAGCCAAGACTATAAAAATAGTCAATTTCGGCTCACTTTAAGTTTTAGATCATGTAGGAGAAGAAGAAGAAGAAGAAGAAGAAGAAGAAGAAGGAAGGAACAAACAAAAGAAAAAAAAATCAACTGCAAATCATATGAAATGTAAGAGCAAACAGAAAATTTAGAAAATGCTGACATTTAAACAATGCCTATTGTTAAATAGAAATAATTGAAAGTCTAAAATCTTTGAATAATTATCATTGCTTCACTTTCAAAATTATTAGCTCATAGTCTTTCTTTCACTTCTAAATAGCAAGTCTAAAGAAAAGATTTTTCAAAATACATTAAAAGGCAACAAAATTTTGAAATTACTAGTAAAGATATTTTGATATCTTGGTAGTGGAATAATAATAACAATAAGAATAATGATAAAAGAAATATAAAAATATTAAATTTAAAACATCTACAAATTACCTTGACTTCTCAACGAAATGGCAAATTAGATGGAGAAATGTTGTTTACACTGTATTACCAAAAAGAAATTTCAAAATAACATTCATAAATGCTACATATTCTGTGGGTAGGGGTACGTGTGCAGGGGTGGTGGTGGTGGTATGTGGGGATGTATGAGGGGTGTGTGTTTAAATGTATATGTGTAGACACACATATGTATATATATATATATATATATATAAGCAGATATATACATACAGGTATACAAACATACATATATACACATACAAAAGTACACATACACAAACACACATATACACTTAACTTTTACTTTTTTTACACACACACACACACACACACACACAAAACAGCATATATAGGTAATTTTAATAAAGAATGTGTGATACTTAAATGCTTAGAAAGTTTTAGCGCAAACTAAACTGCTTTCTCTCTTTTCTGCATCAACACTGAATCGACTTGATTTTCTTTCAATAGATGGCTAACTTTCTGCAGCATACACAACTCGTACTAATAGTTGTAACAAGAACGGAAATTAGTTAAAATATTCGAGGTGTCAAGTTTGAAATGTTAACACAATAATTAACCCTTTCGTTACCAACCCGGCTGAAACCGGTTCTGGCTCTGAGTACAAATGTCTTGTTTTCATAAGTTTTGAATTAAAATCTTCCACCAACCTTAGTCACAATTTATGTTCCTTACACTAGTGTAATGATAACTAAGTTATTTTACTAAATTCTTTGTTATACTTAAAATTAATTGAAAGAAACATAGAGCATCTCAACAGAAATATGGTAACAAAAAGGTTAAAATATATAATAGAGAAACAATTCTTAGCCTTTTTGATACCAACCTGGCTGAAACTGTGTCTGACTCTATAGTACAAATGTCTTGTTTTCGTAAATTTGGAATTAAAATTTTCCAACAAACCTTAGTCACAATTTATGTTCCTAACTGTAGCTTAATGATAACTAAGTTATTTTACTAAATTCTTTGTTATATTTAAAATTAATTGAAAGAAGCACAGAGCATCTCAACAGAAATACAGCAACAAAATGGTTAAAAGATGGTAGATTAAAAAGGTAATTTAATTCCATAATTACTCCAGGAGTAATGAAGTTAAGTCCTCATTAGGTATTATATAATCCAAGGTATTCCACTAGTTCAATCTGCATCATATGATAGTAAAGTCATTTGTATAGGTTTAAGATTATTGAAATTTTTAACATTGAGGGAAAAACAAGGAGAAAATGGAGAATAAATGGCTGTAATAACTGATTCATTTGCATGTTTTGGAGATTCCCATCAACTTATTGGTTTGACAGAAATTAAATACATATGCATGTACATATACATACAAATCCATATGTGCACATATTTAATCACACACACATATGAATGTATAATGTGTATATATACATACATATATATATATTATAAGGCAAGGAAGAAATTGGAGATGTTTGTCAACTAATTATCTTCTCTATTTTCTTCCTTGCCTTATAAATTCCGGTTAAATTTTTGTTTACCTCGACACACACCTATTATTCAATTGCACAACAGTAAGCATTTGGATATATATATAGGTATCCATCCAGTAGTATATAGGATATTTATTATCCCTTAGATGGCTGTCTAACCTCTAACTCATATATACATATATATATATATATATATATATATATATATATATATAAACCTTGGAGCACCAGTAATCCGTTACAGCACTTACCTAGCATACCTAATCATTTAGATCACCTATGAACTAAAGCCCCATACTTTGTGTATATATATATATATATGTGTGTGCGTGTGTTATGAATATATATTTCTCTTTTATATCACATGATGTGAATGAACAGTAGAGTTGTTTGTTATATGAGTGCCACAGGTCAATCACTGGTTTGATTCACAGGTCAATGACATTGAGGGGGATAAAAGTGTGTTTCTGCAGCCAGGTGCATTTTCTCATTGCTCTCTAGGTCTATTGCCAAAAGATATAACCACAGACACAAAAACACATACATACATCATAAACACATACGCAAAATATGACAAACTTTTTAATAGTTACAATATAGCATTGCCACTTATTCAATATTCACCATCCTGAAGCACACATTTTGGGACACACATACACATACACACACACACACACATATATATATATATATATATATATACAGGAAAAAATGTATAAACAAACGATGTAACATATACTGAATGTAAGAATGAATGGGAGACAAACAGGAGGTCTGTAATTCTTCATCAGTTATCTCTCCCGTTCAGTTTTTACATTCAGTATACATTACATCATTTGTGTATATATTTTTTCATTTACCAAGTAATGGAACCCAGAACCATGAGGCTGCAGAGCGAGCTTCTTACCACAAAGTCATGGTTGGTGGGTTGCTTAGGCCACATTACTCTGTAAGGAGCATAGGGTTGGTTTCCCTGGTTTTTCTGGCATATATAGTCCTCCCTGGACAGGACACTGGTCCCTCACAGGATTACCCACTTTTGCCAGCTGAGTGGACTGGAGCAGTATGAAATGGAGTGATTTGCTCAAAAACACAACACATCGCCCAGTCCAAGAATAGAAACCACAATCTTACAACCATGAATCCACTAAACCATGCACCTCCATACCACACAGCCATGTCTGAATATATATATATCTATATATATAAAAATGAGAATGTGTGTCTGTCTGTCTGTCTGTGTGAATCCCTAAAACTCGAGAACTACGCAACCAATTTCATTCAAATTTTACAGATGCCTTACTTAGGGTTCCAGTTGTGTTTTAGTCAAAATTTTTTTTAACTTCTTGCAGAGTTCGAGCCCACGGCAACATAATATCTCCTCCACTATTTAAGTATTACGTGTCAAAAGTGAAACAAAAACACTCATGTCAAATACTTTCACTTTAAAATTGAAACTATTCCACTAACTGAAACAATCACATTTCGATACTGTAATGAGAGATACTTTCAGAGAGAGAGAAAGAAAGAAAGAGAGAGAGAGAGA
>NC_068997.1:9621579-9622609 GCF_001194135.2 Octopus bimaculoides
CATCGCATTGTCTCTCTACTACCTCTGTCAAATGAATCACCAAAATTGGCCTTTCATTATTTATAATCTGTACCTGTTTGTTTGGTTACGAAATAAAATACACAAAACGTGTTTCTGAATTACGTGTATTTACTTTATATACATATGAGTTGAAAACTTTCTTCTAGCATTCCACTTAATATCTATGTTCCATGTTGGCATGGATTGGAGAGTTATTAATGTAGAAATATGGTATCGTAGCTACTAACAGTTGAGGGTTGCGTAGTCTAGACAGCGTTTTTAGATTTCATTATTCTCTTTAACCCGGGCAACGCCGGGTATTTCTGCTAGTATATATATATATGCTTGTGCATACATACACATACACTCACTGAAACAATAAAACATGTCCAGAGTTGTCTCCCATATTTTTTTGGAAATGATTAAAATCACATTAGTCATTATGCTAACATTTTCCTTTTCTTCACTGCATAAGTATTTCTAATTAGATTTTGATTCTTTGCAACACTAAATGTGCTGGCAGTAAATTAATTTCGTGTGTTTCATGCAGATGGCATTTTCAAGCAATTACACATTCAGTAAGTTTCTTAATAGAGTAATACTTTATAACCTTGTTACTTGTATATGGGAAGTTAAGAATTCGTTGGTCTACAATTTAAGAGAATATATCTCAAATCAGAGACGACAAACTACAATAACAGCAACAAATTCATTGTAAGAGAGAAGAAAAACATCCACCCATCCATCCATACAAGTACATAGGTATGCATATATATATATATATATATCATCATCATCATCATTTAACGTCCGCTTTCCATGCTAGCATGGGTTGGACGATTTGACTGAGGACTGGTGAAACCGGATGGCAACACCAGGCTCCAATCTAATTTGGCAGAGTTTCTACAGCTGGATGCCCTTCCTAACGCCAACCACTCAGAGAGTGTAGTGGGTGCTTTTACGTGTCACCCGCACGAAAACGGCCACGCTCAAAATGGTGTCTTTTATGTGCCACCCGCACAAGCCAGTC
>NC_068997.1:9623531-9625284 GCF_001194135.2 Octopus bimaculoides
ATATATATATATATATATATATATATATATATATATATAGTGTGTGTGTGTATGTGTGTGTGTATATATATATATATATACACACATACACACACAAATACATATATGTAAGCTTCTCTTTTTGCCTCCTTCCCCCTCCTCCTGCCTCAGTATACACACACACACACACACACACACAATATATACATATGTGTGTGTGTGTGTGAGAGAGAGAGCGAGTGTGTATAAATAAGACACACATCTGAACAATTACAGTGGTACATAGCTGTAACCTTATACACATCTCTCTTTCCCCTGCCCCAAACACACATACACACACACACAGTGTATACATGTGAATTAAGGGAAGGAAATGAAGGTGTGAAACAAATCAGAAAACATCTTCAACCCAACCTAAAAAAAAAAAAGAATATATAAACATAACTAAGCAAAAAGAACACCAAAAAAAAAATCATGAAAAGAAATCAATATGAGAACTGTTCTACACATGTATACACACACACACACATGCACATATTATTGGTGTTCCTAAAAAGAACATATATATATAAGAGAATATCAGAAAATCAGAGCTAGCATAAGACTAAAATATCTAATTCCCAGCCCCAGATCCTGACCTATTTAGAAATGGTAAATTATCATAAACAATATTGATTAAGGATTTCGGTTGTGGTTGCTTCGTGAGTGGGTGGGGGCAGGAGGTGGTGGCAGTGGTGATGACGGTGGAGGTCACTCATATCTGAAGATGAAAGATAAAATACGATCTCCACATGTATGTAAAACAGAAAAAAAAAAAAAGAAAAAAAACATCCTGATATGCCCAATTGAGGTTCCATCAGGTTAATGAGAAAAAATTATTTTAAAAAAAAAGGTAAGAAATATACAAGAAAATAACAGAAAAAGTCAAAACAAAACCAAATAAAAAAAACATTGATTCCACCTTGACCAAACTTTGGTATGATATAAAACATTCCTAAGGAGGAGCTAATTTTCTTTAAATCGGTACAAGGACGTTTGTAGCGGAAGCACCAATGTAGCTGAGTGAACTAGTCTACCATCACCACCATCACCACCAAAGACCTCGGCTCTCTTCTTCTCATAATACTTTTTATCTTTTACTTGCTTCAGTCATTAGACTGCGGCCATGCTGGGGCACTGCCTTGAAGAATTTTTAGTCAAATGGATTAACCCCGGTACTTTTTTTTTTTCCATCAACTTGCAATACTGCACTGAATTTCTTTAATAGGATTGGGTCATAATAGAACTACCCACACTACTTACATAATGGCTATGTTTAATAAATTCTATTACTTTCAATAGAATTTGCAGTGAATTAAACTTTTGTTACCATATTTCTGTTGAAATACACTGCCATTGTTACAATTAATTTTGAAAATAATAAAGAATTTAGTAGACTAGTCTTGTCATTGTTATATTGTATTTCTGACATATGAGTCAAATTTTTCAGATCAAAATTTACTGCCTGACAAGGTAAGTCAACTTGTATACCAAGATGTGAAGGACCAAAAATTTCACGTGAAATACAGCAGGATTTCAAAAGATAGTGATGATGCGCAGGAATGGCTGTGTAATAAGTAGTTTGCTTACCAGCCACATGGTTCTGGGTTCAGTCCCACTGCGTGGCACCTTGGGCAAGTATCTTCTACTATAGCCTCAGGCCAACCAAAGCCTTGTGAGTGGATTTGGTAGACGGAAACTGAAAGAAGCCCATCGTATATATATATATATATAT
>NC_068997.1:9625341-9640341 GCF_001194135.2 Octopus bimaculoides
ATATGTATGTTTGTTTGTGTGTCTGTGTTTGTCACCCTACCATCGCTTGACAACCGATGCTGGTGTGTTTATGTCCCCGTAACTTAGCGGTTCGGCAAAAAGAGACCGATAGTATAAGTACTAGGCTTACAAAGAATAAGTCCTGGGGTCGATTTGCTCGACTAAAGGCGGTGTTCCAGCATGGCCACAGTCAAATGACTGAAACAAGTAAAAGAGTAAAGAGCATGCTTAAAAGTTTACACCAAATATTTAGACTATCCACTATGTTGACTCGTATATGGGACAAATATAATGTTTAGAAATTAACCTGAAATTTTGATTTAAGGTTTAAATTTAGATCATATGTCAGAAAACTTATATAGCAGAACCAAAAGCCGTCCCAGGGAGGCTGGTACCAAATGGTTTAGTAGAATTGAAAATTCAACACTTTACTCTGTTCATGAGGGTGCCACTAAATAGAAACGTTTTGACGGGTCATAGAATACAGTAATAAAAAGCACTAAGTCCTTCTGTAGTAACTAAGTGGAATTAGTAGAAATTTCCTACTTGTCAGCACTGGAAGTCAAAGTTAGGATATTTTATCACTTAAGAAATCATTTGTACCTAACAAATTATCATCATCATCATCGTTTAACGTCCGCTTTCCATGCTAGCATAGGTTGGACGATTTGACTGAGGACTGGTGAAACCAGATGGCTACACCAGGCTCCAATCTGATTTAGCAGAGTTTCTACAGCTGGATGCCCTTCCTAACACCAACTACTCCGAGAGTGTAGTGGGTGCTATCTAACAAATTATCATCATGCAACCAGTAGCTGATGGCATTGGTTTGATAAATACAATATTTTTAACCTAAAACATAGACATTTACGTTTCTAGCAGTAAACCTGCTAGAAATAGCAACCAAATCTCTCAAATCGCACCCTGCAATCTTCTTGAAAAGGACACATTACATAATGCAAATTCAGGTTCCCTACACATAGAAAAAGATGGTAAGATGGAATGATCATGGCTGGAATGCCTTTGATAATAAATTCACTCAATCAGGACAGACAAGGGCTTAAACAACAGCTACAAAAAAAGAACAATGTAAAAACAAAATAAATAAATTAAAAAATCAGAGAACATCAAATCTACAATCAACAACGTTATTACAAGAAACTTGCCCCACCAGCTCTCTCTCTCTTCACACACACACACACACACAAATATGAACTTACATACACAAACAAAATCAACTGCAAGAGAAAGAAGTAGACACCTCATAGGAGAGATAATGGATGCCAATAAAATTTGATTGACGAGACATAACATTCTTGAGTGAACAACCTTAACTCTCCTCATCCCAACCATACAGCCTTGATTGATGAATAATCTAATTTAAACTGTTACTTTTACTATTATTGTTATTTCCATCATCACCATCACCATCATCATAATCATCATCATCAAACACGTAAAGCAACATCAGAATTCTAAGAAAATCTTATGCAATTATTGTTGAACACTTTAGGATTCCACTAGAAAGGGCCACATCAAATCAACTTTACAAGCATTTCAACATTCCAACTATTGCTGTTGTTATTATTATTATTATCATCATCATCATCATCATCATCATCATCATCATCATCATCATCATTATTATTATCAGCAGAATTATTAAAGAATCAGTCAAAATGCCTTGCAGTATTACTTCCTGCTCTTTATAGTCTGAGCTCAAATCCTGCCAAGGCTGACTTTGCCATTGGTCCATTTTCGGTTGCCAGTCTTGTACTGGGGTCAACTGCATCGACCAATTCCTTGTGCCTAAATAAGAGACTATAAAAGACAAGACAAAATGCTACCAAGCATTTTGTCCAGCTTGCCACCTTCTGAATTTACCAGCATATGGTCCATCAGTATGCCACCAGCTTTTCATCATTTGAAGGATCATATGTTTTGGGGTAAGCACTTGCTGAAGGAGCTGTTGCATTCCATCTTCAAATATGGGAGTTGATGTCTCATCAGGCAGTGAAGCAACTCTGTTGGTCATTTGGTTCCCTCCACCACAACACCAAGGCCACTCACTGAAGTAGGTAACAAAATTCCTACACAACAGCAGGAGCTTTGTTGAGTCAGATGATGTAACTCTGGGCCAGATGTTTCAACCCTCCTTAATGCTCATTCATGTTGCACCACTCATCCTCTCCTTTGAGTCAGATGCAATGGCTTGCTTTCTCAGCAGCTTCTTAACAATTTTTTGGCAACCTCTTTTCTCTCCTTCACAGCTCATCCAAGACTCCCTCAGCATTGAACCCTGGTTCCAACAAATCCTCTTACACCTATCTCTACAGGAAGGCACATTGCCTACCATCTACTGTTTTCCCAAAGTTTCATCAACTCACTGTATTTTCTGTCTTCCCCACAGATAACCTGTGTTTGGGCTATTCATTAAATGCACAACATAAATCCATGCAACTTAAACAAACATTCTTCTCCAGGCTTTTCTGTACATCTATCTTCACCGAGAATGTTTTATGCTTATGAGAGAGAAAGAGAGAGAGACAAACAGACAAACAAATAATAAGACAGGAAGAGAATCAGTTACTGTCTAGCTACAGAATACAAAGAAATCTCAAACTAGGAAGAAAAATAATTATTTAGAAAATCATAAAACCAAACTAAAATGAGTCGATTCAAATGAGGGTTATCAATGCTCATATGGGAACCGAGGAGAGTAATTACTTTCTTCAATCATTTGCAGTGAAAAATCTATCAAATAAACATCAAATGTCAAGCACGCATGTACACACCATACTTACATACCACACACAAATACAATATGCCAATGATGTGAAACATTAAAATTAAAGATTAACACTCACTCTCTCTCTCTCTCTCTCTCTCTCCCCTTCTCTTTCAAGCTTCCCCCCATTCTACACACTTATAGATAGATAAGAAACAATATTTATTATGCAAATTTGGAGTTAACTACATAAAGTCACAACATATATCAGAAAGCCATGTATCAATAACAGTGATAATAAATCAAGGTTGAATAGACCTTAGCTTCTTCAGTGCCAAAACCCATTTCACCATTGAGTTTCTAACCTCATAAAAAAGGACCAAATCTGTTCAATTATGGAAAATTGCAGCAGGAGCAATAGAATCAATAATAATTCCGACCACATTTGAAAGCAAGTTATTCACTCGATTAGCAAAAAGTTATTCTTCTAAAGCATTCAGAACAGCTAATTTAACCTTTCTGATTCCAATCAATCTCAAAATGCCCCTAGTGTTATGAGACAAACTTTCTGTTTTAAACAGTTCTAAATTAGAATATTTCATCAGAATTCCATATCAATTTATGTTCTAAACACCATCTTAAGAAGACAAAATTAATTTACTAAATTCTTTTGTATTTTTAAAATTGACTTAAAAAAAGGCAACAGAAATAAAGTAACAAATGGATTACAACAGTAACACTGCTACCAAGGGCAATAGGGGTGTTCTACCCCAGGTAACCCTTTTATGTATAGAGCATTTTTTAATCTATTGTATAAGTCTGTGCAGGGACAAGAAGGAAGTGGGGAGCAAATTCAAGGGACCCTGGTGACACACACTCTAGCTATACCACTAGTTAACAAGTATTTGGTCAAAAGTCACTGAGACATTAGACAAACTTAGCTTTGGCACCCTAACAAATTCACCAATTCTTGACCATTTACCACACCAATTATTGCATGTCTAATTCTATAAAGTTCCTTTAAAAACAGTAGAGACAAATTAAATTTGATGACAAAAACACTTGCTTCTCAAAAATGTTCTTTTCATGGTCTCCACTACTGCAAAACATGTTCCTGTATCCCTATTCATATTCTGACTTCTTCTCACTTGGCACAAAGCTACCTCCCACAGTTGAGGGTTCTCTCTTGCAAGTTACTTGGTCACCTCACCTGCTGCTGGTGCTACACAAAAAGCACCCAGTACACTCTGTAAAGCAGGTGGCATTAGGAAGGGCTTCCAGCCATAGAAACTACCCCAAAAACAGACAGCAGGGCCTGGCACAGTCTTCTGGTTTGCCAGCGCCTGTCAGACTGTCCAACACATGCCAGTATGGAAGGCAGGTATTAATTGATGATGTATCTTGAGAGGTACATCATACCCAGAATACAGCATTTACCACTCAACAAAGAATCCTCTACATGACTGTGCCACAAGCTAGAAATAGCAGCCAAATTCTAATAAATCCTTGTATATTGGAAAAAATCAAGATGATCACAGCAGGAACGCTTTTGATCATTGGTTTGCTTGATAAGGCCGGCCTGGTATTAAACAACAATGATGATGATGATGTATGCTAGGTATATATTTTGCATGGAAACAAAAAGCTTTTGAGAACATACAATTCAATGAACAAATGTACTGAAAGTTAAATTACACATTTGCCACTAAATACAAATGTTTCTACTATTTCATATCCATTAAAGGTAGAGTAAAGCCATCAACAGCGACAATGAGTCTCGGTGCTATTATTATGAAATACCAGCAATATGAAAGGAATTAGGAGAGCAGAGCTTTGTCAGGTCTAGTGTTATTCTTAACATAGTTATTATTTATTAATATAAATGATACGATAGTGTTTGGCAACTTAGTATTGCCATACTTAATGCAGTGAGAATAATAATAATTTTTAAAAAATGGAGATAATTATGCAGTGAAGAAAATACAATATTAGTCAGTGATTAGTATTATTTGAATTACTATACCGAGTATGGGAGATAATTCTGGACATGTTTTCATTTTATTAGAGCTCTTCAGCAATGCATAGTATTTGTAAAAGTAATGAGGAGTGAATCATGTAAATGTAAATTATTATCATACACAAGTAAGTGTAAAAATTAGCGTATTTCAGAGAATAAATCATAGAAAAATTACTGAAGAACATTATCTGCATAGGGATAAAAAGAAAAAAGAAATTTTAATAAAACAAAACCATGGTATATTTACTGTTACCATATTTAATGTAGAGAACATTAAAAAAAAATCAATTAGAAATAATTATGCAGTGATAGTTAAATATATAAGACATTAATTTTATGAATTGATCTGCAGGTTTACCATTTATAATATGTCCAGTACAACCTGTTACTGTACCGACAGTAAACCAATGCAATCAGGCCATTAATCACTACGGCATTCTGAATTATGTCAGCATCTAATAACTCTACTATTGGTACTGTATACCATAAGCTCATGTCACTTTTTCTACCCACTAAATATCATCCATTTATATTAGGTGTCCATACCAGTGCAGCCAGTAATTGCTCTGCACATACTGGGGCTACATCCTGAACCATTCTACTCCACCATCTTCTCTCTCTCTTCATCAAATTGGAGTAGGCATGTATCTTTGCTATTGCAAGACACTTGTGTCTGTCCCTTTATCACATTGCTTCTCAACAAGGGTCCATATAAGATTTTGTGGTTAAAATTTAATTGGTTTATACTTCTACAACCCACAAAATATTTTAACAAATACTTTTTTTTAATAAAATTCCAAATAACATTTAATTATAAAAATCAGCTGATGAACTGGCTGAATCATTAGCACATCAGACAAAATGCTTAGTGGCATTTCATTCATCTTTACATCCTAAGTTCAAATTCCACCAGGGTTGACTTTACCTTTCATCCTTTCAGGGTCAATAAAATAAGTACCAGTTGAATACTGGGGTCAATGCACTTAACTTTTCCTCTCTCTTGAAATTGCTGGCCTTGTGCCAAAAATTAAAACCAATATTTAATTATAAAACTATAATAGGCTTTCTTAAACATCAAATGACTACGAGGAGCCACTGGAGTAAAATGGGAGTCAAAAGGGCCCTTAGGTGAAAAACAGTTGAGAAACAATGCCCTAATCTCTCATTACTTAGCACAAAACCACAAGACCACCTCCCTCAGAACAATTCAATCCTCAGTTGAGGGGTCTTGTCTTGCAAGGTACTTGGTGACCTTGTTGGTGCTAGCATCATGTAAAAAGTGCCCAGTACACTCTATCAGGTGGTTGGTTGTTAGGAAACAGCAGAAACTCATTTACAACCATCATATGATATCAAGGCAAGGAAACAGAAACACACACACCTAAGTATATAAATATATATATAAACCTATCTTGTCAAATATATATATATAAATACATACATACACATGATGGGCTTCTACCAGTTTGTCTACCAAATTCACTCACAAGGCTTTATACATGTGTTTGTGTGTGTGTACACATATATACATATACACACATACACTCAAATACATTGGTGTATATAAAGCTTTAGTACTTGGTTAATTGGTTAACCTTTTAGCATTTAAACTAGCCATATAACACCAAAATATTTTGAAACCAACTAGATCCTACCTTTCACACCTACCCTGCAATGTCATTCTAAAAAATAAACAATCACATCATTGAAATCTCGAAGCTACAAGATAACACGTGATTAATTTGAAAACAATGTGACTTTAGGCAGAGTAACCTGAATGCTGAAGGGTTAACGTTAGAATAATTTTATTTAGATAAAAATTGGAATTAGTTGCTTACTTAGGTATGAGACATATTTTTGTAAGGATGGGAACACAGCCAATTGAATTGATCCAAAGTATTACTGGTGCTTTTTATCAACCCAGAAAGATAAAAAAGCAAAAGCAAGCACAGTAGGGCTTGAAGTCAGAATATAAAAGATAAAAAACCAAATATCATAAAGCAATGACAGTGCACCACCATTTGAGCTAACTCTATAAGATTAATAACAGCATGACAATAGTTCCATTGAAAACTATAAAAATACGGAGCGTTTTATGTTGCAATTCACGATACAGTATCAGGAAAAGAAATGTTTCATGTCCAAAGCATAATGGCAGTTGGCAAAAAAGAGACAATTCAATAAATAAATAGAAATAACAAGATAATTCTTTTGAAAATGAGCGACACTGAAACATGAAAAACACAGATAGTCCAATTTGTCCTTTGTAGTGATAAAATTTTTTTTTTTCTTGTTTTAATATATTCAAAATTGCCAAGCAACACAGCATATAAAATTTGTTCTTGTGAAATGACTTATATTGCAACAGTTCCAGTTATTATTATTTTTTTTTCTGGGTTAGTAGTAAGAATTCTAATGTAAAAGGTAGGTTTTCAGCAAACCATGTTAATAACTAAAGGGAGCAGTTTTTTTATATTTTTGGTCATAGGCATTTTTTTCTTCATTTGCATCACTAATATTCTTGAGAAAAAAAAATGCATGAACATCACAGTTTCTCATAACTCTGGGGTCTTTTTTCAAAAAATGAGTTCATTGTATCAATACCATCACAACCAATATTACTACGACGACCACCACCACCACCAACAACAACAATACTAACACCACCATATCAGATTTCAACACCAACATATCAGATGTCTTTCTGTCTTTTACTGTGCCTTATTTCTACCTTACTACTATTTTACACTCATTTTTTTCCCTGCTAACATGAAATGAAATGGAATGGAATTTTTTTCTTCTTTTGTCTTCCCATATTTGAAAATTTCCATAACATTAGAATAACCTGTTTTCACAAGTTTGAAGGCATTTCTACCACAAAGGTCAAATAGGACCTGTTTTTATCATGCGGGCAGGTGAGACAAATAGAGATACACATAAACCTTCCCAAACAGTATGATACAATGACTGCAAGGCATGACAGCCTCCACACAACTGTTCAATGAACTTTAAAGAAATAACAGAAAAAGCCACCCTATCATCTAAATATAGAAGAGCACATTAGATAATGTTAACTGTGGTGGTCATAAGACTGCTTGATAATGAAGTGTCTTGCAGCCAAACAACACAATTACTGTTTTATCTTTTATATGTTTTGGTCATTGAACTATGGCCATGGTAGAGCACTGTTTTAAAGAGTTTTGGTCAAATAAATCACCCTCAATGCTCATTTTCAAAGCCTGGTACTTATTCTATTAATGTCTTTTGGCTGAACTGCTAAGTTATGGGAATGTAAATAAAGCAACACTAGGTGTCAAGTAGTGGTGGTGGTGAAGCAAACACAATCACAAACACACACACACACACACACATACGCCATACACACACAATGGCCTTCCACACAGTTTCCATCTACCAAATTCACTCACGAGGCATTGACTGAGTCAGGGCTATAGAAGAAAACACTTACCCAAAGTGCCATGCAATGGGATTGAACCAGAAACCACATGGTTACAAATTGAGCTTCTTAACCATTTAGCCATGATAGTAATGTCTTAATTTGTCATCATTTGAACTCACTTAAATTTGTAACCAATGGTCCAGAGTCTTTACCTTACAGCCATTGCACTGTTCGTTAGCAGTATTACAGAATACAAAAGAAATTAAGACCATCAGAATGGCAGAAATGGTAAAGTATTATTGCACTAAATTCCTTTAAATATTTATTTATGTGCAAAGGCAGCAAGCTAGCAGAATCATTACCATGCCAGATAAAATGTTCAGCAGCATTTCTTCTGACTTTGCATTTTGAGTTCAAATGCTGCTGCTGGAGTCAATAAAATAAGTACCAGTTGAGCACTGGGGTTGATGCAATCCCATGAAATTGCTGGGCTTGTGCTAAACTTGGAAACCAATATTTATGTGTTTTGTACATTCTGAGTTCATATCCTGCCAAAGATAACTTTACTTGCCATTCATGTCATCTCATTAACATAATGGAGTCCGGTGAATTGGCTACACCCTTCTTCAAAGTGTGTGACTTCATATCAAAGTGGCAGAAGTTTTATTCTATGATAAACTGATGAACACCATTTGGCAAGAGGTAAGCTCCTAGAAAATCACATTCAATACTGGGTTGTGGTTTCAAAACCTAGTTGAAGCCATTCACTTGAGTTCCTTATACCTTTGACATGAAATATGAATACCTCACTTTTAATTTTCCACATCCACAGAGGTTGGTCAAAGAGAAACCATTATTTTATGACAAATTAAAACAATTTGGGAATTGCAAAAATATTGCTTTCTATTATTCAAGAAGTAATTTCATTTTTCTCCTTAGACAAAGGTATAAAAAAAATATCCAACTAAAGAGAGTTTTAGCCCAAATTTGATTAGTGTAATTGGAAACTAGTGACAAGCTTTATGAAGCATAACCATCTTGATTAGAAAGAAAAAGAATAAGAAACATTTAATAAAATGAATAGCATTTGGTATAAACAAAACCAGTATTTTACAGAGTAAAAGTTAGCGAGATATTTGGAACTTTTCTAAAGTGAAGATTTTCCCATCAAGCCACACCTTCACTCTAGTTCATTGCTTAATACATTTACCTCTACCTCCCTGATATCTAACCATCTGTTTCTATCCCCTCCTGATCCACTGTCTGTATCCTCTCTTGCTTCTTGAGAATTTTGCTATGGCAGCCCATCAATACACCTTACCATTTTTTACCTAAATACTCCCATCCACCCTCATATAAATGCAGAACAGCCGTGAATCTTCTCCATAGCAAGATACCTTTACTTGTCCCTGGCATAAAATCTCCTCTCCAGTCACTCAGATACACCCCAGCCCCCAACTTAGTTAAGGGGGTTTTTCATTCTCCCTTTTCTTGTTTCCTGTCTAGCAACCCCACAAGTACTTCCATATATCTACCATAAAGTGTGTGATAAATATCCCACTTGACAAGAATTCTAAAATCATAGGTTACTTTCATAGAAAATTCATTCAGTGTGTATTTCTGAGAGCTGAGAAAATTGATAGTGTTGATTTAGCTTGCAATCTACCTGGCCAATTACCCTTTTGCATGCAGTCTAACCATAAGCCAGATCAGGTCATTTCACAACATGGACGACGGATGGTAGACAACATGCTAAAGTAGCACCAATTTAAGGTTTTATAGAATTGTCCCAGCCAGAAATATAAACGGTTAGACTAGATAAGAACTAATGGTAGAAATAGCAAATCTCACTTAACTATTTTAATCCTTTAGCATTTAAACTGGCCTTATCCAACCCCAAATATACTACTTGTTTTATGTTTGAACTAGCCAGATCCAGCCTCTCATACCTACCCTACAATGTTGTACTAAAGATAAACAATCATATCATTGAAATCTTGAAGCTATGAGATAATGCATGGCTAATTCAAAACAATATGAATAAATATTACATATGACAGAGCAATCTGAATGCTAAAGGATTAAAATAACAAAAGGAAACTGAAATACAGCAATAGAAATTCAATAGTCTAGTGTTAAGCTAAAATTTACTGCACTTCTGCCTAAGATTGCTTGAAACAGCATCTAAGAACACCAAAGACATTCTTATTGGGAGACAGTAAATCTTAGAGAGCTTGGCATCAGTGTTTTAACAGCCACCTTTTCATGCTTGCATGGGTCAAACAGAATTTGTTGAAGCACACTTTCTACAGTCAGATGCTCTTCCTGTCACCAACCCTTACCTATTTCCAAACAACATAATATTTTCCTACTTGTATGATGGTGATGCTCATTTACAGCTATTGTACAATGACAAGACAAGAAGATACAAACACATATCTCTCAACCACCATCCCTCTCTCCATATATATATATGTATGTCATGTAATACAAACAGAATCAAAATATGAGCCACTAGTAGTTTCATGCTGTGGAAGCACTACAATTCAGCAGATTTATATAACAAGCCATGTGTCTCCCAGAAGATTATATAAAATCAGGTTCACACACCTGGTCTTATTTGAAAAACAGGACACTGGTCTCTTTTTTTGTATATATAAAGCCAAAGTCACAGCTATGCTCCAAATACACAAATACATGCACATGATGGGTATTTTTTTCCTTCAATTTCTGTCCACTAAATCTACTCACAAGACTCTGGTCAGCCTGAGACTTTAGTGGAAGACTCTTGCTCAAGGTGTCATGCATTAGGACCAAGCCTAAAATCACATTGTTGGGAAGTGAATTTCTCAACCACACAAACATGCCTCCACCTATTATCACCATATCTGCACCTATTAACTCAGTTGAAACTAATATTCTCTGCTTCACCAATTAACTGAAAGTTAAAAACTTAATATTTTACACAGGTGTATGAAATTGAGTAGACAGAACCCCACCACCACCACCACCACCACCGAAACACCCATTAAATTCACATAAAAATATAAAAGCAAATAAATAAATTACAAAACATTTTTAAAATGCAAAAAAAAAATATAAAACATACAAAGAAACAAACAAATGAAATATTTTCTAAAGAAACTTCAGGTCTTATGTTGTAAGGTACACGTAGTTGACAACAATGTGTTTGACTCTATAGGAGGTACGAAAAAATATTAATAATTTGGGGGAATAAATCTGCTTTAAGAAACAAACTGTAACAAATACTTTATTGCATTTAGCCTCCTTCATTATATCATGCTGACAAGACAAGCTGAATAAAGCATTTCAACTGATAACAAATTCAATGGAAAACCATTAACCAAAACATTACTAATTCAAAGTCATTGGACTGTATATAATAATATATATAAAATCATCATGCCCTCTTTTCCATGCTGTCATGGGTTGGATGGTTCAACATGAACTAACAATCCAGAGAGCTGTGCCAAGCTTCAATGAGTGCTTTGTCATGGTTTCTACACCTGGATGCCCTTCCTTACACCAACCACTTTTCAGAGTGTACTGGATGCTTTTTCATGGTCCCCAAGTACCCACAACACCCTACAACTGAGTAGGGTATAGTACTGAGGGACATGAAAGTATGATAATGGAAAGCAAGAGCAGGCATTTTACGGAAGTGCCATACTCTTTTTACTCTTTTATTTGCTTCAGTCATTTGACTGTGGCCATGCTGGAGCACCGCCTTTAGATGAGCAAATCGACCCCCAGGACTTATTCTTTGTAAGCCTAGTACTTATTCTAATGGTCTCTTTTGCCGAACCGCTAAGTTACGGGGACGTAAACACACCAGCATCGGTTGTCAAGCAATGTTGGGGGGACAAACACAGACACACAAACACACACACACATATATATATATACACATATATATATATATACATATATATATGCATATATACAATTGATTTCTTGTACTTTGTATCACTTCTATTAACTTTTGGTATGAAAAGAATTTTTACTGTTTTACCCCCACCCCACCTCACCATCGCACACATTAAGAAAAAAGGCAAACTACCTAAATGGAATTATTGCATAGGGCCATCGGCTCATGGGTTGTAAGTTTATTTCCACTACAAATGTTTTTTTTATTTTTTTATGTCAGGTCACTCTACTGACAACGTGTAAATCAATACATCCTGTTACATTGTTGGGTTTTTGGTGATTAAACTGGCATAGCCAGCAGATTGGCCAAGTGAGGTCAAATACAGACCAGTCAAAAGGACAGATGAACCCAGCACAAGGGGGTAACAATTGTCTAACAATAGTTAATAGAGATGTAGACATATTTGGGAAGATAATGAAAAACATTGTAAGACCACACTGAAATCCTTAAGTTTTACATCAGTGTATCTCAAAAAGACATTGATAAAAAGCCTAGGGATCATTAATTTAGGACCATCCTCAATTAAAAATGAGCCAAGACAAGACAACGCTATATGTACATTGCAAAATGCCTGATCAATGATGACAATGTATGTCTGAAGTTCCAAGTGGTGTATAAAATCGCACGCAACAAATGTAAAGAATTCTACATTGGAAAAATATCCATCAGACAAGTACACATATGGGTTACAAGAACACCTTTATTCTTATGCTTCTTCCATCAAAAAATACCTATGAGAATGCCACACGCAACACATCCAGGTTTCTATTGAAGCTACAGAATGAAACATTGGGAACATACAAATAAAAGAAGCCATCCTAATTAGCAAAACCCCCAAATATTAACAACTGAACAGATGTGTGTGCAGTTGATTGGTTACTATAGCAACATTATCTTGTGCATGCAAAGCAACCCTTCATATAAATAGACTACAGAATGGAGAAGTCAGCTCAGAAAACCATTTCTCTGAAGATTTCCTGAAGGAGTCTTAACCCTGATTTATTGACATACAAGGTAAAACTACAAACCATCAACTTATATTTCGTCTTATAACTGGCATTGTTTTGGCTTTCTTCAAAAAAAAAATATATAAAACACGTGTGTATGTGTGTGTGTAAATATATATGTATAAATTATGGCAATCAATCTTAGTGATATGTTGATGTCTATACCCTTTGGGACTAACCATACGAGTGTTTTGAATAATCCCTACAACAGGGGCACAATCCTCTATTTTCTCTTGCCTTTTCTTGATCCACTCCCACTAACTCTCACATCAATCAGTATAAGTTGACAGGAAAGAAAAATAACAAAAAAACAAAGAAAAAACAGGATGATTAAATAAAAAAAGTGGTGGTGATGGTGGTGGTAAAGTAGGGTGGTATTCGAAAAGGGTTTCACTGCAATTTCTTGCAGGTCAAGTAAACACATAGAGAATTCATCATTAGCTGATGTTGCTTGTAGTAATGGTGGTGGTGGTGGTGGTGGTGGTGGTGGTAGTGGTACTAGTTTTGGTCACTATTTGACGAGGATATTTCTGAGCTCTAAAGACCAAATATTAATGTTTCTAATTAAA
The DNA here is from genome assembly GCF_001194135.2 of Octopus bimaculoides. Classification (NCBI taxonomy): domain Eukaryota; kingdom Metazoa; phylum Mollusca; class Cephalopoda; order Octopoda; family Octopodidae; genus Octopus; species Octopus bimaculoides. The sequence goes on from NC_068997.1 coordinate 9,639,012, forward strand.
TGGTTCTTCTTTTGTTGTTGTTATTTTTTGTTCAGACAGTTTTTTTTTTATAATAGACGTAGAGATCACAATATGACTAAATGAATATAAAATAAAATATAATTAAATAAATGAAATCAATGATGAGTTATGAGGGGGAAAAAAAATCAATCTTTTAAATGAGATTGAATAACAGTACTGCTAAATGGAGAAATAAAGGGAACAATTTAGGAACAATAATGCTTGTAGAGTGAGGTTCACTAGATTAAGATTAACCTTAGGCAACAAAAATTAGCTGTTTAGTTGTTTATATATGTAATCATAGTGAGGGATTCTTTTGATTAAGTACAAAACCAGTTTTCAGGGAGGAGGTAAATGCTCTGTTTCTCCCTTTATACTCATGCTTCTTTCACCCTCTTCCCTAATTCATCTTTCATCATTGGCCCCTCTTCTGTTCACTCTCTTTGCTATATTGCACAGAACAAATGAAGAGACCACAGAAAATTAGTGAGGTATCTTTAGTCTTTCAGGGTACATGGCAACCTCACTAGTGCTGGTGTCATGACAAAATGCACTTGATACCTGTGGTTAAGTGGTTGGAGGATGAGGACAGATAACACAGGGTCAAGAGGACCCATTAGTCTCACTGAGTACATGACTACCACTTTGATGCTGGCGCCACAATCAAATGCATCCAGTACACACTGTATGATTCTTGATGTTAGAAAGAGCATCCAGCTGTAGACCCCCATAACAAAAGTAGAATATACAAGCGAGACTTGATCGTCTGACTCATCTTTGAGGATATTAATTCCAAATTAGAACAGGGACCATAATGACATATCCACCTCATACCAACATAGAATGCAGATGTAAAATCGTGATGGTGGTGGTGGTGGTGGCAATGTTAATAATGATGATATCACAGTTCTCTGAATTCTTATTGTTTAAACCCAGATCAATACTGATCAAGCAAAAAAAAAAAACCTATGATCAAAGACATTCCAGCCTCGACCATCCCATTCTCCATTGGTATGTAGGAAGATATTATCTAATGAGGTCCTTATTTTTTGTGGTAGGGTTTAATTTCAGGGAAGTTTGGCTGCTAACTCTAGTAGGTAAAACAACCATATAGTGGCTCCATTTTCTCTTTTGGTTCAAGTTCATTGAATTGTTTGGAATCCCTGGGAATGTTATTTATGATAGACTGGCATCTTATCCAGGACATTTACCTCTCATTCACCTAATCAGACTAAGAAATTGGACTCTAGTGAGTACCAACATTTTTATGACTATCTCTCCCTCTCTTTCTATCTACTTTCACATGATAGCACTCCTTTCATTTTCCCAT
>NC_068997.1:9643167-9645788 GCF_001194135.2 Octopus bimaculoides
ATATATATATATATATATATATATATATTACATACATATATAGTAAATCCTTTAAAAAAAAATGAAGAACAAACAAAAAAAAAAAAAAACCAACATCGAGAGGACGTCGTATATGTAAAGTATTAGCAGACGCTCAGGGAAGGTAAGAAAGCTGGTTTTACATTTCGAGCAAAGCTCTTCTTCAGAAATAGGTGACAGAAGAAAGTTCAATAGAAAAAGAAGACAGAAGGGGAAAAAATCGCCAACAATTCACACACACATATATATACATACATTACTTTATTAAATAGCACTAAAAATAATACAAAAACTGTTTTTGTGATATCTTTATTGCTTTTTAATAAAGCATTTTACTCTACCTCTGGTATTGGAGTACTATTTTTTCCATTTATTTGCTTACTCTGGTATATATACATATATATATGTGTGTGTGTGTGTGTATACAGTTCAAACCTGACGGATCACATCTATAATGAAACGCACGCCTGCTGTGACAATTCTGCCTTATTTTTTGAGACATATTGTATCTTTATACTGAGACCTGGTTGCTATGTCTAGCAACTTCTTTCGTTCATCTATATCTATGTGAGGTGTACGTGAAAGAAATAAGGGGAGAAAAAAAGAAAATAGCAACGAAATCAAATCTGAGAAAGTTACGCTTCCTAAACGGACGAGAAGACACATGATCAATACGAATGGAGATATGCTGTGATGCAGGTCTATCCAACCATTGCTAGTTTGATAAACAAAGATTATATATAATAAGGAAAAACTTTGAATCACCTCGTTCTAACTCTGTCACGGGAATATAACTGAATCTGAAGAAAGATATTACATTTATTTTTCGGTGAAAAAAAGAAATACACAATCAAAAGAAACATCTGCATGAATAAAGAGATGAATCTTCAGGTTTAAATTCATCAAACCGAATAATTAAGCCTAAAGAATTATTTTGGTAACCTATCGGAAACTTTCTAGATATTAACTTCTTCAGTTTAAACAAAAATACAAAACAAAAAATAGATATCTAAATCGGGTGTGAACACCCTTTCTCTAGAAGCGGGCCGCAATGAGACATGGTTCATCATCAAACAGGCCGCCCCACTCTTAGAATAATTCAAGGTAATCTCTCATCAGGCGTATCATTCAGAAAGTCCCGCGGGCCGCTAGTTGCCCATAACTGACCTAAATGCTTAAGGTTTGTTTGTTTGTTCCAAGTCTGAAAATGTACGTAAATAAAGAATTACACGAAAATGTAGGCTAAAATTACAGACCCCCAAATAAAATAGTTTTGGAGGCAGATGTGGAAACTAAACATGTTTTTCTAATAATATATACATCATAAAATTTTAAAGAAGGGATGGATACCATATAGGAAAGGAAAAAAAATGTTTGTGGAAACTTTTTAAAATAGAAATTCGTTTAAAACAATAAGATCATCCTATTTACAAAACAATTTATAAATATTAAGAGCCTTAACTAAAAACAAAAAACGAAATAATTAACACATTGAATATTTTCAACAAGCTGTGTTAGGTGTGACTAAGTTTTAAGCATGTAAGATGTTTTAAATGGAAGTCTATATGTAGTAAATGCATTTTATTAACAGAGATAATAGCAACGAGATGTATCCAATTAATGCCTTCAGCGTGAAATGCTAAGGGGGAAGGATGAAATATGGTAAGCAAAAGATGTGCCATGTAAAATAATTCTTTCTTGTTTTGGCACAAGGCCAGCAATTTAAAGGGGAGGGGTAAGGCCGATTACATCGACCCCCCGGTACACAATTGGTACTTTAATTTTCATCGACCTCCGAAAGGATAAAAGGCGAAGTCAACCTCGGCGGCAGTTGAACACAGAAAGTAAAATAATACAAGACAAATCGAGCTAAAAAAAACAACAAAAAAATAAATAAATAAATAAATAAATAAATAAAAGTGGAGAAGGGACAAGCTAGAAAAAGCAGTCAAACTGCTCTGAAATCACATTTTGAAAAAGAATATATATAAATTGAGAACACATTGAACAATATAATTCTAGATATACTAAGTCTGGGGAGAAAGAAAAAAAAACCCACAAGAAGGCCACAGCTGGAACGACTTTGATCAAAGGCCTGCTTGAAGAGAGCTGACCTGGAGCTAATAAACAACAACATGAAGGCATTAAGTAAATAAGAAGGCGGTGCAGCAATAAAAGACAACAAATAACAACCAGTCCGTTGGTGATGATGGACTCATTTCTAGAGATTTACGGTCGGTCGCTATTGACGTGACATGAGAGAAACTGCCACACTAAATAAAACAGACTTGATGTTTCCAACACACAGAAACCTATTTTTTTTCCTTCTTTAATTGAATACAGTTAAATAGGATGGATGACAGTGTCGTATAAATAAGTCTTAGCAGAGACCGTCTTTGACAGTATGCTCCGTGTGTGTGTGTGTGTGTGTATACACCCTTATGTAGCCCAACGTAAAAAAATATTATGAGATCTAATTTTCGAAATGTTTAATAAAAATAGAATCACTAAAGTCACTCAATTGTTTAACATAGAAAAAAGTAGTACACAGGCTATTTATTCTTTCCCTCACATAATATACACACACACCCACATATATATAT
>NC_068997.1:9645945-9647897 GCF_001194135.2 Octopus bimaculoides
CATTCACAGCTGGATCTAACTCAAGTCTTAAATAAGACAAACAATAATCACGCACGCGCGCGCACCCAGAGCACTGCATATGTGTGCGTGCGTATATATATATATATATATATATATATATACATATATATTAGAGAAAGAGGCTAGCTCTTTGTAAATTCTGTCTGTTCCATCAGTAAGTATTTAAGTGCGACATTAACTAGAGAAGAGTGATGTGATGCCGCTAAGTAGTATCTGATTCAACAACTCCAGCACAGCAGCAGTGGCGGCAGTTAAAAGACAAAATAAGAATAATAGTAAATAAAAAAAAATATTAAAAAAAAAACTACTGAAATAATCGTGATGATGGTGATAATATTATTAACACCATAATGAAATGTCCGACATGTTGGGATTGCTAACAAGTGGACAGCCGAAATAGCGCAATTAATTAACTTGAAGCTAAAATACTACATACAGCAAACGAGAAAGACATTGTTTAATTAATGGAAAATGATAAAGTAATAATTCTGTAAAATTGTCAGTGCGCTCAGTTCTGCTGATAGAAAGATAGATATTACAAAAATTATTACTAAATCACTTAACAGTAGATAAACAATATGTAATAATTTGTGCTTCGTTTTTATTTTAGCTTATAGAAAAAGACAGTGAAATTAATTTATAGAAAGTGTTTTGATTATTATAGACGAAGAAGCAAAAGAAAAATGACCAAAAGAAGAGTAATCAAAATATTGATATCTGACAGAAGCTAAAAAGCAATATGTGTGTATGTGTGTGTGGATGGATGGATGTGTGTGGCAAGGAAAAAAGGAACGGAGCAAAGATGTGAATAAATGGCTATTCCTTCTCCGCCCCCAAGCCAATTCCTCCTCCACCATCATCACCAATTAACCTTCGTCTACATAATAAACGTCGATAAGGATAAGGGAATTCGCTTCAACTTTCCCACAACAGATAAACGACCACAGAACACATCCACACACATGTGTGTGCATATATGTATATATATATATATATATAATGTATGTATAACACAGCTAAATTGAGGTTACGGGCGCACACACTCATCTGCTCCAACTTTCATGGATATAAACAGAGGCATGTATACAGATACCTAACATAGACTAAGATAGGCAGTATACTTTATATATATATATATATATATATATATATATATATATATATATATTAGTGCTTTAGTTGTTATGGATGTATGTATATATACACTTATAGACACAACCATGAGACAGTAAGATGGAGAATTTTTTTTATAAAAATGAGATATAGAACAGTTGAGGTTAGAGAGACTGGTGTATGAAAGCTTTTATAAACAAACATCAATAAATATATGTGAATGTGTGTGTGTCAATCTTTATAGCGCGTGGAATTTATTGAGTAGTAAATGGATTAAATATTTGCATAGAGAAGACGTATGTGTGTGTGTGTGTAATATTTTGCATTCGTATATGCAAAGACAGTTGGAGAGTTAGTTAGAGAGCTTATAAAGTAGTATTAGATTCGAATAGAGTTTGTAGACGAAATTAATCGTCAAGTAAATGTGTTCTCCTTCTACAATGGACGGTGGTCGTGTCCCAGCAGCTGTAATGACGAGAAAGCACCGAGGAAGGAAATAACACCAGTTGCTATATATATATTCGGAGCTGGGGAGGTCACAAGTTAGCAGAATATATTTGCAATAACCTTAATTTATTTTGGAAGAGTTAATAAATGCTCGTCAGCGGAGGATTTAGACATGGTGAAGCCTAAGTTACAATAAAACCCGAAGGCCTCTACCCCCATTGTAAAAAAAAATATTACATCAGAACATCTCATGAAATTTGCTTAATATATATGTCCTTTAATTATTTTGAGACCCCTAAGTTGTAACTTGTTTAGCTTATGCTTAAATCCAGCTCTGATCCTTATACATATTTATGTATCGTGTGTTCGGG
>NC_068997.1:9648516-9650765 GCF_001194135.2 Octopus bimaculoides
TATATATAATATATATATACACACACACACACAACAGATAAAGTCGGTACGAAACCCTTTACCCCCGTTTTAGAAATATCCAGTACAAGAATGTGTGTTGTGCGTGTGTGCAGGTGCGCGTGTATATATACATATTGGCGTTTGTAATTGATGTAATGTTTACCTCCAAATCAAGCATCCTTTAAAAAACACTGTCGGGTAGAGAAGCTATATCCACTTGAGAAACGAGTATCTTAATCACCTCATAACATAGACAGATAGAGACAGCATAACAACTTCCAAATGTCATATCTATCTATCTACATATCACTGACTGTCTGGTAGATAAAAGTCGGTAAACAGACAAATACGAATCGAATGCAGGTTAGAAATAATATATATAAATATATATATATATATATATGAATGTCTATATGTATATTTTTTAAACATCAAACAAGTGAAGAGAAGTATTTAAAGGGTGGTAAGAAAAGTGAACGGTTAATGAGACAAGAATTTTTTTTTTAAATCAGAGAACACCAGATCCGGATTGTATAAATGTGCGAGCAAAAAAGTAAAGCATAGGAGGCTTAAAATTGCATCTTACGCGTGTCGTCTTCTAACAAGCTCCCATTACACAACATACACACATTCCTGTGTCAGGTCCAGGTACGGCCGATGAGCCATCCACAACACTGCTGCAACTGACACCAGTGACTACCTTAGAATTTGTATACAAACACACACACACACACATACTTGTACAAGTACGTACATGATGTACGTGTTAATTGAGAAAGACGTAGCAACATACATACATCTATTCTCCCTCATGTATGTATGTATGTATGTATATACATATATAATGAAGATGCACACACACACACACACACTCACTCATATGATAAAGGAAAGAGAAGAAAAAGCTACACGCACCATTCTAATTTATATTTTTATTAGCATGCCTGCATCCTTAGAAAATCAGAGTGTATATATGTATACATCTATAAATAAAGGGACCCGTAAATATATCTAGAGTTAAGTGTTTATCAGTAAGTCCAATAGGTCATATACGGTGGATGGAGGAAAGATTCCCTTTGCTGCAATAACAATACATATTATGGTACATGTTTATATATATATATTACATGTGTATGTGTATATTGTTACATATAGTGATATGCACACACATAAAAGAAAAATAATAATAAAAGAGACACAAAGATAGGAATATAAATTTAAAATATATACATACGCTTTTAGACACGCGCGCGCTTTTTTTTTTTTTTTTCAGTTTAATCTAACGAGCAAAAAAAAAATCACTAGAGTGAAAGCTGCGTGTAAAATAATTAAGATCCGATAACGATCCTGTGTTGTTATGTAAAGTGAAAATATGTAAATAATATCAACACTAAATACTCCACTGTCTCCTCTCTCTCTCTCAATCAATTACTCTTTCTTCCTTTCTCTCTCTCTCTCTCTCTTTTTCTTTTACTAACTTAAGCTTGGTAAATTGTTGATGTTATAGTTCTTGGCCGTTGATTACTGATTGAACATACCAGTTTAATGTTGTTGATGAAGAATTGCACTTGTCTGAGAGAAATACTACACACGTAATCTGTATATGCATCAGCTGTCAAGACTATAATTACAATTATATCAGGCAGGAATAACTAATCTTTTAAAATCTGTAGACTAGGCTGCGTGGCCAGTTCTGAAGAAAAACGGCTGTTTTTCCATATTTAAAAAAAAATCTTTTTACTGTTCTTTTGAAATTTCTTTTAATATTCTGGCCACAATATACATACATACATACATACATATATATATATATATATATATAAGCCGATGGTTGTATTTATATCTGATGTTAATTGGAAAAACAACTCGTGAGAATGTTGTATGTAGTAAACTAGTTAATAGAGTTGTTACTTGTTACGTGGCTGGGAAACATAACAGCAATAATAATAATAATAGTAATAATAGTAGTAGGCAAGCAAATCACAACCATGAGCGGGACACATGCTCTGATCACCAAGTTTGTCAACATTATCAATAATCAGCGAAGGTCCCAAATTAGCCAAACCCAATATACTAAGTACATTATTGATGTGTATGTGTGTATATTGATAGACAGACGTTTAAGGAATACGATACGCCTTCTGCAGTACCCATATATATATATATATATATATATATATATAACTGATTTCGAGATGACAAGCTTATTAAAATATTTCACTGGTTTCTTCTGCACGTCACTATATATA
>NC_068997.1:9650908-9655127 GCF_001194135.2 Octopus bimaculoides
TATATATATATATATATGCTTCTATGTATGTGTATGAAAGGTTACTTGGAGTAAGTGAAAAGATAATACAATCGAAAATAAGTGAATATCGATTTAAAAGCTGCAGAGTAATTCGACCAAAAACAAGAAACAAATCGAAAATTGGTCAATAAATAGACTAGAAAGAATATTTTCAGCCTTTTTCGGTAGCTTCTAATTTTTCAGTGAAATTATAGTAGATATATATTATTGATGGCGCAATCAGATTACGCGGGCGCGCGCACATGCACACATGCGTGTATATGTCTATATACATGTGTTTGCGTGTGTATCCATAGATATATATATATACGTGTAGTGTAATTCGTTATTAATGTGTTAGCATCATATTATTAGGTCAATAGCGTGCGAGGCGAGAATGGCTGTTTAACTAAGTTTCAAATGCGAGAGGAGAGTGTAAAAAAAAAAAAAAAAAAGGATGGAATTGGGAATCTTTTTTCTTTTTATATCTCAGATTTATGGGGGTACAGTTACGATTATTATTCGGTTTCTTTCATCTCATTCTCTATTCGTTCGCAGACACACACATCGTCGGCACACGCACTCACCTGGCCAAATAACAGTGGTGTTGCGCTCGCCTCTCTTACTGTTGCTACTACCACCACTACCAGCAGCGACGATTATAAGACCATCAACTGTTTCTTCGTCGGTTTTTCCTGCTACTCCACCAGCTTTAGTTAATGTTGATGTTATTGCTAATGATGATGATAGTGTTGATAATATTGTTGCTACTGTTGTTGTTGTTGCTGCCGTTAGCTCCATGCTCCTACCTCCACGTTACGGCTCGCATTTGGGCGTCATACGGCAGAGTTACGAAAACACATACTTACTCGCTCACTCATCCTCTCTTTCACATACACACACACGCACACATACATAGATGCTTTCACTCACTCACACACACATACATTCACATACATACATACACACAGATTCTCTCTGGCACATACGTACATACGTAGATGCACGCACATAGATACATATTTATACACCGACGATTCCCTCTCTCACACAGTTACATAGAAGAAGCACGTACGCACAGACTCCGACCCTCAATCGCATACATACATGCACTCGCACATACACTCAACCACACTCACGGCCGCTGTCCGCTTTACTCTCGCGTGTCTGTCAACCATACAAGAAGGAGCGTGCTGAATATTTTTGCGATTATTTCATCAGGTTGCTGTAATCGTTTAAAAAAAAGCTATCTGCATGCTGTGGCCATTTTTCATTTTTTTTTTTTTTCTTTATTATGCTGGAAGATGGTGAGTGAGTGTAACTAATTCATATGAAGCCAGTTTGTTATTTTGGATATCACATCACATTACAGATGGAGAGCATTTTTTTTTTTAAAGAAGAATATGTATATAGACTTTCCGCACACACATACCATAACATGAATTATAATGAACGAACGCGGGAAACTCCGATGCTTTTCAATTTACTCGAAATTGTTGCCAAATCTCCCTCATATCACACACCACAGCTTCAAAAAGTTGGAAAGAAAACATCAGATAATGTGGTCCTAGATATTAAAAAAGAGAAAATGGTTGTAGATAAAACGTTTGTTATCATAAGCACTCTTAAAGAGTTAACCCGAGCCCAAACGAACAATTAAACGAAATTAGAGAAAACTCACGCTTTCAAATATATATACGCCCACTTATGTCAGAAAAATACTCATTGACACATATATACACCTAACATTACTAAAATATAGAAACATACACATCCGTTAACATCTACGCACACTTTTTACACATAAATACACAGAAAAATTGCAGACAGCAGTCACAGAAGAGACATTCACTTACATAGACACACACTCAAAATCGCACATAGTCACAGAAGAAAAGTATTCACTGACATACATAACTGCTTAAGCCTTCAGTTAGAGTCTACTACACTCCTGAAGCTATTTTTTCAAAACTTTTCCTATATCTAACAACACTATCCGCGACAAAACACCATAGCTGAATGTTTTTTCTATTTAGTGAAGTAAAAATAAAACTTTTCTACCCCCACTGAATCAAATTTATGAAAATATTTTTCAACGGAATTCACGCACTTGCTCGTCAAAAAATGGCTATGTCTACAGTACGCATGCGTGTAGCACATGCTTATCCCATAATGTAGAATCTTATTTCGTTACGTGGGCGTGGATGTGGCTTGTTAGGGAAAGGCTTTTGGGTGCTTGACTTTTGAATATAGTTTCACCCTTGTTATAGAACAGTACAATCATAGACAAACAACATCGTGCGTGTGTGTATATATATATATATATATACGTACAAGTATGAATATAATCCGTTGCATCGTCAGCATGATTGCAGCTGCCTCTTGTTTGATGTGGTAGCTGCGTATATGAAACGGAGGAAAACAAAAGGGTTAGATGTGGGCCAAAAAAGAACCCGGACGTTACTAAGTTTGTATCGGTGCTATTTCGGCACCGCTGGAGAAGGTGATACCGTTGGAAGGCGACGGAATCGGTTGTGATCTCCAGGAGACAGCTGTAGAAAGAGAATGTCCCAGTAATACAAGCTGTGTGCAGAATATGGTAGTGACAATATACGATTTGTGACAATATACAATTAAAACGCAATTTATATATTGTCATTACTGAAGTTGCGTGGCTATATTTCCTTCGCTTTATATATACATACATACACACACACATTATATATATATATATATATATATATATATATATATGCTTTCGTGTTCGTGAAGTGAATGTTTTAAATAAATTTAGACACGTAAGACTAAATGCATGTTTAGTGAATATACAGAAATAAATTTATTAAATTATCCATATGTCATGTATGAATGGGTGTATGGTTAAGTCGATTGCTAATGCATCCGTGTGATTTTGGGTTCGATTCTTCTGTGTGACATCTTGACCAGTTGTCTTCTACCTCTTCTCTCTCTCTCCCCTTTATCTCCCCCCTCTCTCCCAGTAGTTAAGTGTTACTCGTCATATGATGGGTACTTATTCCATCCTGGGTACTACCAGGAAATATGGCGTACATACGATAACTACCCAGTTTTCTTAATGCTGACACGAAAGAATGAAATCAATAATAATTTTCCAGAAGAAAAATATATTTATTACTCTAAAATAAAATGAAATAAAATATTCAAAATAGTACAGAAAAATTGAAAACATTCACCGTGTTGATTCTTATATCATGGAAGTTCACACAGGCACACACCTATCTCTTTCTATCTACATGTGTTTATGTGCGAGTGTACTCCTCCTCTTCCATCGTCTGATTCTCAATGTGTGTAGAGCGTCCATTTATTCATTGCCTACCACCAAGCCTAAAATGTGCCCTTATCTTGCACCACTGACATTAATTCTCTTGGAATTATTTTCACAGCTAGAGAAAGCACCTTGCAGCAATTGCAACCGATTTGGAATGAAAAGAAGTAAGTTCAGATGATTGTTAATTCTCTGGAATGAAAAGAAGTAAGTTCAGATGATTGTTAATTCTCTGGAATGATTATGCCGTTAAGAAAAGAATACTTTATTTCTGGAGACAAAGGAACTGCTGCAAAGACATGTTTCTGCTTCAATGGACGTCATCAGCAAAGCATTGCTCTGCATTGACACCAACCAAACAAAAGACTTAAGTATATACAAAAAAGAGTAAAGAACATTTATGACTTAAAGTGATTTACATAACTAAAAGAAAAAAAAATAATATGCAAAGGAAAATAACTCAGAATGACCGGTAGCATAAATTTGGATAAACAAGGACAAATGAAGCTAATTTAAATACAATACACGATAAACAGAAGTAGAGCAACACTGTGTGCGTATAAGTTTGTGTCATTATATATATTAAATTATGTAGTCTCAGAGGAATTTATTTATTTGCATGACGTGTCCAAACAATAAAGCTACTGACTTTCAAAATGTCTTTTCTATTCCCTTGAAACAATTTGCTCTGCAGCTTGCTTCTATTCCCACCAAACTCTTCCTCTCTTCAAAAACATGTCCCAGTCTTTAGAGACACGCCACAATGTGTCCCATTTTAAAGAAATGCAACCTCTGTTGGCTTGCCAAAAGTTGTTTAATAGCTCTCACAAACAATATATAAAAGGTGATGAAAACAGCCATTAACACAAGCTTTCACCAAAATCATATATATATATATATATATATATATATATA
>NC_068997.1:9655447-9656956 GCF_001194135.2 Octopus bimaculoides
AATAATCGACTCAAGCAAACTGAGTCCTCAACTTGTTCCATTTGCCAAAAGGTTTGCAAGGCACTGGCAGGCCTCAAGAGACACATCCGTGTCCATTGATCAATGCTTTATTTTACTGAAATCTCATTTGTCGTTCACGACAAGAGAATCCATCATATATATATATATATATATATATAGGGTGACCCCCTTCGGTCATGAATGACCATGGGATTGCAGCCTAGAAAGTTACCCTCTGAGACACAAATCCGAGCAAAGTTGTTTATGGAAGACCAGCAATCGTCCATGCATACCAGCCTCCCCTTTCCGTGCCACTGATGTTATCCAAGGGAAAGGCAAAGGCTGATACAGCTTGGCACCAGTGACGTCGCAACTCATTTCTACAGCTGAGTGAACTGGAGCAACGTGAAATAAAGTGTTTTGTTCAAGAACACAAGACGCAGCCCAGTCTGAGAATCAAACTCACAATCTTATGATCGTGAGCTCAATGCTCTGACCAATGAGCCATACATTTAATATGAGGAGTTCCTATGAGCACTATCATTTGAATTTCTGCCATTATGGGGTTTCCTGGTATCCGAGCTAGATAAGAATCAACCCCTTTTGCTATCATTCCCAGAGCACCTCTGACAACAGGTGTTGTTTTAGTCTTGGGGTTCCACATTTTGACAATTTCTATTTCAAGATCTTTATACTTGCTCAGCTTTTGGTAGGTCTTGGCAGATACATTTATGTCGATTGGGACAGTCATATCAATGAGGAGGCATGATTTTGTCTGAAGTCTTTCAGTATGATGTCTGGCCTATTTGAATCTATCTTTCTGTTAGTTTCAGAGGAGTGAGATGTGATCATTTTCAAGTACTGGGGGTGGTTTATGTTCCCACCAGTTTTTATCATGGGGTAGGACCAGGTTTTTGCAAATTATCGAATATATTGTGCAGCTCTATCATGCCTGTTGAGATACTCTGTAGGCACAAGAAAACTGCATATGGAGACAACATGATCAATGGTTTCATTTTGTCATTTACATACATGATATATTGGGCTAGTGCCGTTCTGTTATATGTTGGCCTGGTAGTTCCTTGTAGATAAGCATTGATCTTGGGCTGCTATGATAAACCCTTCTGCTTCTGATCATTAGTCAGAAGACACTAATCATTGATGGGTAATGGCTTTGTCAACAACGGCATTATTAGCTCTCTTGTGCATGGATTTGGTAGACGGAAACTGAGAGAAGCCCGTCGTATATATGTATATGTATGAGTGTGTGTGTATCTGTGTTTTTCCCCCACCATCACTTCACAACCGATGTTGGTGTGTTTATATACCCGCAACTTAGCGGTTCGGCAAAAGAAACCGGCAGTATAAGTATTAGGCTTACAAAGAATAAGTCCTGGGTGTCGATTTGCATGGCTGCAGTCAAATGACTGAAACAAACAAATAAAATAATTATAATAATTTTCTGAATGACTTTCACTCGCACTAAACTCATGCACAAGCACTAAACTC
>NC_068997.1:9657870-9659087 GCF_001194135.2 Octopus bimaculoides
CAGAGAGTGTAGTATATATATATATATATATATATATATATATATATATATGTGTGTGTATATGTGTGTGTGTTTGTGTGTCTGTGTTTGTCCCCCTAGCATTGCTTGACAACCGATGCTGGTGTGTTTATGTCCCCGTCACTTAGCGGTTCGGCAAAAGAGACCGATAGAATAAGTACTAGGCTTACAAAGAATAAGTCCCGGGGTCAATTTGCTCGACTAAAAGGCAGTGCTCCAGCATGGCCAGTCAAATGACAGAAACAAGTAAAAAAAAAAAAGTATATACACACACACATATATATGTATATATATATGTACATATCAAAAGGATGTACTATAATACTATTCTATAGTCATACCAACAATCCAACATACCTCCATCATCAGCTGCCCCACGGATATCATTATGGTTAGGGTTAGAGTAAGGGTTAGGGTTAGGGTTATCTGTGATCTCACTGAAGTGGATCTCAACAGAGAAAATATTGACTTCCATAAAGTGGAAAAAATAAATGGAAGGTAAAAAGTTGGTAAATATTTCGGTGTGTACATAAATGTTTCAGTGTGAACGCAAATATTTCGGTGGGAATGCAAATAGTGGTTACCTGGTATCAGGGCATGCTAGAAATAGCAGCCCTGTTTTCCTTTTCTGGAAAAAAAGAGCCGTTTACATGTGATTTCAATGTCAAATTCGTTGAAAGCATGCAAAATAACCTTGAAAAGTAAAAAAGATCCGCAAAACAAAATTCCCTTGGTGGGAAACTTCAAGGTCCCCACCATGCCTCCCACCTTTCTCTTCCGGAATAAAGTGGCTTGTGGCAGGTTTGGAGGACAGATACGTTGAATGCATAAAAAAAAAACTGTGGAAAGAAAGTATTCCACATCAAGGTACAAAATATTTACCGAAAGAATAAAAGCTTTTACTGATTTTACCTGTATTTTAATTAATTCAAATTAATGTACTTCATCTTGAAAGGTGGCATAATTTTTGTCAGTTGCCATCTGAGATAATTTTAGTAGCAAATCAAACAGGTAAGATACATTCAGAATTTCAATTTTAGTGTTTATCCATAATGTTATTACTTTTACACCTGTTAATTAAATTTACCTGCTGGTGTGTTTATGTCCCCGTCAATTAGTGGTTCGGCAAAAGAGACTGATAGAATAAGTACTAGGCTTCCAAAGAATAAGTCCTGGGGTCAATTTGCTCGACTAAAGGC
>NC_068997.1:9659097-9659434 GCF_001194135.2 Octopus bimaculoides
GTCCTGGGGTCAATTTGCTCGACTAAAGGCGGTGCTCCAGCATGGCCGCAGTCAGATGACTGAAACAAGTAAAAGAGTAAAGAGTACAACCATCCAGATCTCTGAATACCTTATTTTTTGTAATATGTATATATATATATATATGGTGGTTGTCTACTCCTTAAACAGAGTTTGACCACCTCCTGCACCTACACCTTAGCCCTTTCATGGCGTCTGATGTGGCTTTTTAAACCAGACAGTGTTTTGAAAAAACACCCACACAGATTACACCTCTGATTTGCACTACCAATACCTGCAGGTAAGTTCTGCTCATTGTGGATCCTAACATGTCTTTTAA
>NC_068997.1:9660048-9662659 GCF_001194135.2 Octopus bimaculoides
AATACTTCTATAATAAAAAAAAAGATAGTTTGTATCAGTTTATTTTGTAAGAAAGAAGGTCTGTCTAAATTTTGTTCACATTATCCAAGTGGTACAGATAGAATCGAATAGTTGACATTGTTGCTAAGTGATGGAAATGCAGTCAAACAAGGAAAACGTAACTGTGCTTGAACGCAGTTTTATAAAATTCTGAAATGAAAATAAAATCGTTTGAATCAGAATAATTGAAATTTATTACCCAAAAGATGAATATTTCAGTTTCCTTTCGAATTTTTCAGCATTTTAAACATTTTCACCTAATTTTTAAAAATTGTTTACATCTCCATAATATTTATTTTTGATATATTTTTATAATTTCTTTTGTAATATATCGTTCAAAATACATAAAGCAAAAATATATATATTGTATTTTTCATAATTGATTAATAATTCTAATTCTCGTAAGGTGAGAAATTAGCTTTATATTAACCTTCCGCATAGGTAAAATTGTAACGAAACCGGACCGGATGTTAGGAATTATTGTACCCGGTGTTTTTCCCCGTCTAATTGCACGTACTCTAGAATACAATATCGTTTAACGTTGAGGATATACAATTATATATATATTTTAAAATGGTTTTAAAATGTCAAGAGGACAGCTTTTTAACCGAGGTAAATTCAAGCCAATATTTTTTCTATAAATATTTTTTCTAATATTGTACTTTTGTATTATAAAATTACTTCGTCTATTTTGTTTACTAATCAGTTTAGACTATTTTGTTTACTAAAAGTATAAACTCTTCTCCTGTTGCTCTATAAAAAAGATGTTTTATTTCATTTTATATACATTTTCGTTCTTCTTGACTTTTCAATTCTGGTTGAATAAAATTTATTATATTTTCTTATATAAGGGGGGAAAAAAATCAAATTTTTTGGTTGGGCACATTAAACGTTTCGACCCGACAACATTATTGAAAAACAATAATTACAAGAGGAAACAGACCCACCGGTCGGAGAAAATTGGTGTCTGACATGTGGCAAAAGGGAAAGTAAAGTTCTAAACTTATAGACGACCGTTTTTAATAATATTTACGTTGAAAATCTCAGTTAATTCTTTCATACTAATATTTTGGATTTTGTTTTCCTATAATTCCATCGCGGCGATCCTTCGGTATTGATATCCAGGGTGTCGGTATGCAGAGACGATGTCAGTTACTCTCTTTTCCAGCCTAGCCTCTTTATCTATGTGCCATGAGGGTAGGTTGTAAGGGTGAATGATGTCGTCCACCAAACCCCTAAAAATGACACAGGTGTGGCTATGTGGTAAGCAGTTTGCTTCCCAAACACATGGCTCTGGGTTCAGCCCCACTGTGTGACACATTGGGCAAGTATTTTCTACAGCAGCTCCGAGCTGACGAAAAACCAGTGCTGCTTTGTTTATGTCTCCCCAAACTTAGCGGTTCTGCAAAATAGTTGATAGACTAAGTACCAGAATAATAATAATTAAAAAAAAAAAAACGTACTGTGGTCGATTTATACAACTAAACCGCTTTGGACGTAGCTGTAGTGTGGCCGCAACCAAATGAGTGAAACCAATAAAAGATATAAAGTAAAAAAGAAAACAACAACATATATTCGACAACTGAAATAGGTAATAACCATTTTAAGGGCCTGTTGTAGCAAATAAGGAAGCCTAATCAACTTTTGGTGTTATTTCGGTGAAGTACATGTCTCACCTGGATGTCACGAAATAAATAACACGTGTAGCTAATTTCTCAAAGATTGGTCTTCTTAACTATTTAACGTATTTATTTTCTAAAGTATGGAGCAAAATATATATCCTTGTTTGAAGTTCTTTCACCTTTTAAACCTCAGCTGACCCTTATAATGACCAGAGCCATTTCAGTTACGAATATATCGTCTTCTTAAGGATGTTCATGACTACGTAATTAAACATTTATTTTCCTTGTTTACGGTTTGTGAGTGTAAGTTGAATGAGATTTGGCTGCCATCTCTAGCAAGTCAAACGTTTACGTTGAGGTTTATTCGTCGGTTAAAGAGGAAGAGTTTGTGTTCATGTTTTTCACAAGCCCTTCGAGACTGGTCAGCACGGTTAATATTCTCTTTGAAAGACTTCTGCAAGTTGAACGCCACAGGACAAACATAGACAGAGAGGGTTGACGTACTATGGAAGGAACGACAAGGAAAGTAGTTGGCATACCTACACAACTGCGCCCCATTTTATCCGCCGCCCCGTAACTTTCAGAAAAATTGGTATTTCGTAATGAGATCTTCTTCAACGATCCTTTAGCTGATGTAGATTCCGATTACATCAGACTTTAATATTGAAAAAAAAAAAAAAAAAAAAATTGCTGGGCGCTCACACAACATATACTGACACATGTACCCGTTTACTCTTTTACTTGTTTCAGTCATTTGACTGTGGCCATGCTGGAACACCGCCTTTAGTCGAGCAAATCGACCCCAGGACTTATTCTTTGGAAGCCTAGTACTTATTCTATCAGACTCTTTTGCCGAACCGCTAAGTTACGGGGACGTAAACACATCACCATCGGTTGTCAAGCGATGGTGGGGGGGGGGACGAACATAAGCACACATATATATATATACA
>NC_068997.1:9669859-9680210 GCF_001194135.2 Octopus bimaculoides
GTTCGAACTGTGTTAATTTAGGTTAGCGTAAAATCAATATTACTTAAGATATTAGTATTTATTTCATTTAAAGTGAAAGCTAATATTTCAAAATAATAATGATGAATAAAGATAATAAAGGGTAAACCGAAAGGAATATTGTTTATATTGAAAAAAAGGTGTATGTGTGCGTGGGGAGATACAAAAGTGAAAAAGAAAAATTTAAAACGTGGTTACTTTAAAAGCTTGATATGTGCTAGAAAAATTTGTCCACAAGTCAGCGATGGGGTGTCCACGGGGTCGAAATAGCAGCCAAATAATCACTCTTCCATTAATGAGTGAGAAAAAAAAAACAACAACAAAAAGAAAAGATGACGCACGCATCGGCTGTTCTAGGTTTAATATATCTGGAAAAAGATGGGATAGTCACAGTTAGAATGTCAAAGCTGACGTGGAGCTCAACCACAACAAAAAATGTTATTTTTTTTACTCTTAAAATTTTGACTGCTATTCTAACATGAGTTATGTTTTCTTTAATTCTCCTTCCTCGGTTTATGGCAAGACACACACAGATATTAGATATGACAGAGATTCTTTTATGTAAGCATTTAATGCCGTGTAATATTATGTAAGAAGCATACCAACATGAGAAAGCATACATACGTATGTACGTTCATCTGTGTTCAGTGAAGTTATAGCGTCACCATCCTCTCTCCCCTGCACCCTTGCTTGCAACAAAGAAAGCACCAAAAACGCCCACAGACATATACATTACAGAATAGTTCCGAGACGGTATCATTATGTATCTTAAGAATTATCATTAAAGATGAATTATATTGTTTTTCATTGTGTATTGAGAGAGAGAGAGAGGGATGTGTGTATTATGTAATATACAGATGTATGCGTGTATGCTCATTTACGTTCTTCGGAAAAAAAAAAAAATTTGTTTCATTATTTTGCGGTCATTTATAGATATAGTTATATAGTTCTTAAATATGGTATCAGGGGAAATTATATTGTATATAAACAGCGTGCTATCATAAAAGCAGAAATAATATATCACTTAAAAGTCTGTCGGTGGATATTCCGATAAAAAACAACAAACAAAAAGACATGAAATAGATCAACCGCAAAGATTAGGATAACAGCGGCTAACAAAACTATTGATCTCTCTCGATAAATTGTCTAAAATAAAATAGAATAAAATAACGATGATGACGATAATAATAATAATAATGAAAATTATACTTCGAAGTCTCTCATATTTCAGCTATTGTTTTAGTAGATATTCCACCCTACCCCACTCGCAGCCAATATTTGCGATAAAGCTATCATCGTAGAATTTTCATTGAAGTTATGTGTATTCGAAACAGTTTTGGGTAGGTCGAGGTGGATGGTTCCATTTGTTGGTCATTGTTGTAATGGTTAAGATCCCGGTTTCGAGTCTCCGTCTCCCTACTTCTCTCTCTCTCTCTCTCTCTCTCTAGCTGAATTAGACACTGTTAGACCCAAGTATGAGATGATTAGCATTTCATAATATTCTCCCCTCCACACACTCCAGAGCCGTCTTAGCAGTAATAATAACAAAAGCCCCCGGATAAATTAATGCACTGGGTTCTTTGATGTTAGATCTTGATAACAAGCCATAGCATACTTAGATCATAACTGGACCCTTACACCAGTGGGGGGCCCGAGCAACAACCCAGTGTGCTCATGCTTTAAGATGGCACTGCCCCATGCAGCCACACACGCACCTGCACCTGCTCGAAAACTCAGAGCTGAATGTTTTATCAAAACATTTGGAAAGATAAATATCAAAATATCAATTCTGTTAGAGTTATCTCCCTTCTCAATAAATTGTCATTGATTTTGATGGCTTTTTCTGAAATTATAAACTAAACCAAGTGCGATTGTATTTATTTATATATTTATCAATTTTATTCACTTATTGTTTATTTTGTATATATCATTTATATATACAATTTTATTATCACTTAATAGAATTTTTATTATCGTAATTCACCGAACTCGACAATTAAACTTATGAACGTCACTAAATTCACCTACTTGAAAACTAAATTTCTATATAATAACGTTTATGTAAATATATTTTCAAAACTATCTGAACAAACGAAATATATTTATTTTAAATTTAATGATAAAAATGATTTTTCTATATAATATTTTTTTTGTAATATCCCACTTTTGTAATTTTATATGTGTCTATATATATATATATATATATATATATATATATATAATTCTAATATCTGTTGTTTTGGCTTTTATTCTGATGCAGCTTGCATTTGTGTTATTCATGTAGCGAATAACGAAATTGTTATATAATTTGAATACCAGGAACGTTATTGTTGTGAACGACTGGCAACGTTTAGTTACGTCCCTTTATATTCTGAGTTCAAACCGTGCTGGTGTCTTTCCTTGTGTCATCCATCCTCCTGGAGTCCATAAAATAGGTGCTTGCCAAATACAGTGGTCGATCGGAAGGATTCGGGTGGATGAGGGTAGGGGGTTAAGAAGCTCACTTTATAAACACGTGTTTTCGGGTTCAGTTCCATTGCCAGGCACAACTATAGCCCCGGGCCGACCAATGCCTTTGTGAGTGAATTTGGTAGACGGAAACTGTATGGAAGCGGTGAGCTGGCAGAAACGTTAGCACGCCGGGAAAAATGTTTAGCGGTATTTCGTCTGCCGTTACGTTCTGAGTTCAAGTTCCGCCGAGGTCGACTTTACCTTTCATCCTTTCGGGGGTTGATAAATTAAGTACCAGTTACGCACTGGAGTCGATGTAATCGACTTAATCACTTTGTCTGTCCTTGTTTGTCCCCTCTATGTTTAGCCCCTTGTGGGCAATAAAGACATTGGAAACAGTATGGAAACTGTGTGTGCGCGCACGCGCCCGTGTGTATGTCATTGTGTTTGTATTCCTCACGTCCCCGTAACTTACCTGTTCGAGAAAAGTTCATATTCTACTAAAGTTGACTTTGCCTTTCGTTTCTTTGGGGTCGATACAGTAAGTACCAGTTGACCACTTGGGTCCAAATAATCGACTTAACTCCTCCCTATTAAAATTGCTGGTCTTGTGCTAAAGTCTGGAACCAATATTTCTCTGTGGCCGGACATTCTTTCTGCAGAATATGGGAAAAAATGATTTTCATTTACAACAATCATAACATGTTAAGAAAATGAGACACACATGCATGCATACACACACACACACACATATATACACACACACACACACACACATGCACACGCACATATATACACACACACACACACACACACGCATCTGACAAATCCATTCGCAAGACTTTGGTCAGGCCAGATCTCTTCAGTTTCGTTCACAGATTTTTTAAATTATTTTTTTTTAACTAAACAGTTTGAAACATCGTATACTGGTGTAATTTCTCACACTGAACACGGTTTAATTTCAACATTTTTGACAAAATTTCGTATTTTAGAAGTTATTTCATGTTAAAGTTGTTGTATTTGAGTAATTTCAACCAATCAATGACATGTATTCAGCTAAAGAAGGTTACTGCTGTTTGCAATAGTAATCGAAGAGGAACAACTCTCCCCCACAATTTCAGGGTTTGTGTCTATAGTAGAAAGAATTATTACTATCATCAAAGATGCAAATTAATGATTGAATAGAAATTGCACAGCATTAGATTAATTGCATGAACACCTTAAGTTTTTTGCCCTATTCTTTATGTTCTGGATTTAAAACCGACCAAGATTGATTTCTGCTACTTTCACTCTGAACTAGCCAATGGTTCTGGAGTCACTTTATTTGACTGTACTTTTGTGTTTATATTAAAATTTATTATTACCATTGTTGAAGATTGTTGCATTGACCAGTATCATACTCAAAGCTATAATACTTGTTTATTGCCCACTAAAACTTCTGTTTGCTTGGATAGTTATTTTCTTTTTACTCCTTTTAAACCTTGCAGCATTCAGATTACTCTGCCAAGCATAATGCTTATTTATTCATTTTGTTTTGAAATAATTGTGCATTATCTTGTAACTTTGAGATATCAAGGATGTGGCCATTAGAGATCGAACCTGGATGGTTTTCACTTAAAACAGGTAGAATATTTGGGCCAAATATGGTCAGAGTAAATGCCTGAAGGGTTAATTTGTAGTTAGGCCTTCAAAAGTGGGAAACGTGATGAAGCAGACTATTTCAATTTTTAGAATATAAAAGTGTTGCAAATGAAAGCTTGTAGGTGACTCAGTTGGCTTAAAGTTTTATACATGTATAAAAAACTAAAAAAGCTATGGGGAAAGAAGTCAGACTCAATAACATAAATTATTATTTTTTCATGTGCTCTCTTAAAGCCTAGCCTGGCTCATGGGCCCGGTTTCCCGGTTTCTATGGCGTATGTGTTCCCCTCAGCTGGATGGGACGCCAGTCCACCGCAGCGTTACTCAAGAAAGTGAGAAAAAGTTGGGGTGAAAGAGTACAACAGGGTGTGACCTCCAGCCTTGCCAGTTCCTGTTAGACTGTCCAACTCATGCCAGCATGGGAAAACAGATGTTAAATAATTATGATGATAGTGAAAGTGGCATCCAGCATCACAAACACTCAGCTCCTGCGTTATGGATCTTCACAAAAGTGGGAACTGTTTTTCTCTGTTTTTCTCAAACCTGCCGACTTATGAACTGATCGATCGAACAGGAAGATGCATTGTGGGAAGATGCATTGCAGAAGCAAACAAGGTGTCTCCAAGGATTGCTCTCGATATATATAAAGCTGTGCTGGACAGGTTATGAGATACCAGAGTCGCTTTGATTTATGAGGGATGGACCATTATGATGATGACAGTGGTGGTGGTGGTAGGTGTGGTGGCAGTAGCAGTGGCATGGTGGTGGCGGCGGTGGTGGCAGTGAGAGATGTCATAACACAGATTCCATACCAGATATAAGAACTTTGAGTAAAGTATTTTTTTTGTTTTTCAAATGGGCAAGATAATGAAAAAGACTATTCTTTTGGAATAGGAAAATATTTCAAATGAAAGATGTTGGTTGTCAAGTCACACGTTAACAATACGAATGTGGGTGTATGTTGGTAATATCTGTCACTTGTAATATTTTTTCATAGTCTGTCAGCAGGAAAAAAAAAAAGAAAGAAAAAAAGAAAGAAAAAAAACCCCCAACTCTCCCCCCCCCTCCACCTCCCGGAGTGGTGATGGGGAATGTGTGCTTATTTTATTTTTTGAGTCAAAACTGTATTTGCTGCTGTTGTTGTTGTTGTCAGCTGTGATTGAGCAGACTGATGATCAAAGGTGTTTCAACCATGCCAATCAAATGATTTCATTTGGGAACAGCAAGCATGGCTGTGTGGTTAAGAAGCTTGCTTTGCAACTACATGGTTTTAGGTTCAATCTCATTGTATGGTACCTTGAGCAAGTGTCTTTTTTTACAACCCCAGGCTGACCAATGCCTTGTGAATGAATTTAGTCGACAGAAACTGTGTGGAAGCCTGTCATATATAGTGAAGCCACATGGCTTAGCGGTTAAGGTGTTGCACTCATGATTGTGAGATTGTAGGTTCAATTCCCAGACCGGGTGTTGCATTGTGCTCTTGAGCAAAGCACTTCATTTCACTTGGCACTGCGATTATTTCATCATCTGACATGCGCCACCCGTTGCACCTGTACAGGTAATGTCGATCTGATGGAGGGAGTGAGTTTATGTCTACACAAACATTTGATTACTATAAACAAATCGTCTGTGTAGTTGTTCGGTAAGAAATTGTCGAACCCTCATACGTCATCTAACGATGGGAGAGTCACATTATATATATATATATATGTGTGTGTGTGTGTGTATTTGTGTTTGTCCTCTCCTCCATTTGACAACTGGTGTTGGTTTGTTTACATTCCTTTAACTAAGATCATTAGGATAAGTATCAGACTTAGAAAATAAGTACTGGGGTTTATTTGCTCGACTGAACCTTTCCAGGTAGTGCCCCAGCATGGCTACAGTCCTATAACTGAAACAAGTCAAACAGCAAAAGACAAAGATTTGTATGGAAGTTTATGAATAGCATAAACTGAATACATATGCCACTGGGTTTCAAATGTTGGCACAAGGCACCTGAAATATGGGTGGTGGGGACAGTCAATTATATTGACCTCAGTACTCGAATTGTACTTAATTTATTGACTCCAAAAGTGTGAAAGGCAAAATCGACCTTGGTGGAATTTGAACTCAGAATGTAAAGACAGATGAAATTCTGCTTAGCATTTTGTTCAGTATGTTAAAGATTCTGCCTGCTCACAACCTTAATAGTATTGGTTTCAAATTTTGGCACAAGGCCAGCAATTTCTGGGGAGGGGGCAAATTGATTACATCGACCCCAGTGTTCAACTGGTATTTATTTTATTGACCCCGAAAGGGTGAAAGGCTAAATCGACCTCAGCGGAATTTGAATATCAGAACTTAACAATGGATGAAATGTTGTTAAGCATTTTGCCTGGCATGCTAACAATTCTTATTTCTTTACTGCCCACAAGGGGCTACACACAGAGGGGACAAACAAAGACAGATAAACGGATTAAGTTGATTATATCGACACCAGTGCGTAACTGGTACTTATTTAATCGACTCCGAAAGGATGAAAGGCAAAGTTGACCTCAGTGGAATTTGAACTCGGCACTTAACAATGGATGAAATACTGTTAAGCATTTCGCCTGGCGTGCTAACGATTCTGCCAGCTCGCTGCCTTAGCCTCTGGATAATAGTAATGCATTTAATTGTATATTATATGAGAAATTTAATACGCAATAACAGAGAACAAAATATTGGGGTGAGGGTAGCATTATACTTAATCTAAAGAACAAGTAAATATATAACTGATATTTTTTCAGTTTTTTTTTTTTTTTTCTATTTTTCCTTTTTTTTAGTATCAAATAAAAAAAGACAAAAAAAATAGGAGCTTGCATTATATTCGAAGTTGCATTGTACTTGGTATATTCTTGATACATTCTTGATAATTCTTTAGAAGAATGTCTTGTCAGTGGTGCATTGGGAGAAGAATTTCTGGAAACTAGTTTGTATTATTTTAGCCAAAAATACAGAAAGAAAAAAAAAAGCAGTTCAGCTTGGCATGTTTCCAAATGACAACAATGGCAGCTTTTACTTATGGAATATTAGTTCTTGTTTATTATGTAATTTACATTTATTTTTTTTTGAAACTGTTAACCTCATCTTACATGTTCTTGTATTAAGAACTGTCTTTTAATCAATCCATTTTCCAATTGTATTCAGCTCGTCTGTTCTCATTTTTTTTTAATACATAATTTCATGGTTAAGGAGTTCATTTCGTAAGTGAGAAGTCTTCAGTTTGATTCCACTGTGTGATGTCTGAGGAAAGCATCATTTTCCTGTAGCCCTTTAGCCTCAAGTTTACTCATACCTTGTGAGTAAAACTGGGTAGACAGAGGAGGAAAGGCCTCCCTTTGTTCATGAATGACCATGAGGTTGCACCGAGAATGTTTCCCTCCTTGGCACAAGCCTGGACAAGGTTGTTTATGGGAGACGAGCAGTCACCCATGCGAGGGACATTCCACAGTTGAATTACAACAGTCACAAACAGTGAAAGAAGACATGCACCCAACACCAGAGCCGAAGACACCTCCGAAAGTGGGTGGCCCTGCCACGTCAAAACGGTAGAGGAGTAGGGGCCGAAACCGGATGTGGTTCCTCCTGATGATGTCTTGAGCTAACTGGATCCTATAAAGGAGCTGTTGTGGTAGCAGACCACGATACATGGTTGAAATTCCTGATGTTATCCAAGGGAAAGGCAAAGGAGCCAATGCAGCTTGGCACCAGTGATGTTGCAACTCATTTCTACAGATGAGTTAACTGAAGCAACATGAAATAAAGTGTCTTGCTCAAGAACACAACATGCAGCCCGGTCTGAGATTCGAACTCACAACCTCACGATCTTGATCTTAAGCTTGATGCTCTAACCACTGAGCCATGTGCCGTCATGTATATCGTAGCATCGTGGTTTCAATTCCCAGACCAGGCGTTGTGAGTGTTTATTGAGCGAAAACACCTAAAGCTCCATGAGGCTCTTGCAGGGGGTGGTGGCAAACCCTGCTGTACTCTTTCACCACAACTTTCTCTCACTCTTACTTCCTGTTTCTGATGTACCTGTATTTCAAAGGGCCAGCCTTGTCACACTTTGTGTCATGCTGAATCTCCCCAAGAACTACGTTAAAGGTACCCGTGTCTGTGGAGTGCTCAGCCACTTGCATGTTAATTTCACGAGCAGGCTGTTCCGTTGATCGGATCAACTGGAGCCCTCGTCGTCATAACCGACGGAGTGCCACGATATCTATCCCTAATGGTATTACCCTCGCAAAAGACATGAAGATCACCACACAATCCCATCTTCCCATTTACTGTCCTCACCCCGCCCCGTCCTATAAAATGCAAAGCCATGTGTAAGGAAATCGATCAATTCTCTTTCCTTTGCTAATTTTTTGTTTAACAACTGATTTCATTTCAATGATTAATATTAATGGATTCGATTATTAGCTGTTAGAATATTAAACCATTTCTTAGCTTTACTGATCAGATCGTGGTTGTAGCAGAGCCTTTCATGTGAACTGTCAAAGGAATTGCACACTTTCAAATAACCCACACAACACTCACACCAATGCACTCTACTTCTTCTTTTCTTTGTTGTTGTTGTTGTTGTTGTTGTTGTTGTCGTCGTTGTTGTTGTTGTTGTTGTTGTTGTTGTTGTTGTTCTTCTTCTTCTTCTTCTTCTTCTTCTTCTTCTTCTTCTTCTTCTTCTTCTTCTTCTTCTTCTTCTTCTTCTTGTTTCTTCTTCTCCCCCTCCTCTTTTCTTCTTCTTCTCTTCCTCCTCTTATTTTTTTATTTTATTTTTTTATTTTATCTAGTTTCAGCTCACGAGCTGTGGCCATGCTGGGGCACCGCCATTGTTTCTTCTTCTTCTTCTTCTCCTCCCCTCATCCTCTTGTTTCTTCTTTTTCTTTTTTTTCTTCTTTCATCCTCTTGTTTCTTCTTCTTCTTCTTCACCACAACCACCGCCACAGCCACTGCTTGTTTCTTTCTCTAATAAAAGGTTTCCATTGATTAACAAGGCTAATCTTCATTGCTTACTCTCGTCTCCACAGCAATTTCGAGATGTGCTTGCTTATATGTATTGTAATTCAATGATTTCATACACACATACATACATATGTATATATATATATATATATATATATATATATATGCATGCATGTATGTAAGTATTTTATGTAAATCTATAGCTCCAAGGTGATACCTCTCTCCGTACAGCATGTCAATACTTTTACTCCAGCTTTGCCATACACACATACACATAATTAAAAAGAGAGAATTCTGCTTGCTTTTCTCCCCGTACAACAAAACCACAATAAATAGTACTTTTGCTTATCGGGATAATAACATTGCTGATTAGACTTGAGACAGAATAGCAAGACTAGAATGGATGAGCTTTTGGATTATCTGCTCTGTTTTCACATTATTATTCTCATTGTTTCTGTGAATCTTTCTCACTCTCTCTCTCTCTCTCTCTCTCTCTCTCTCTCTCTCTCTCTGTATGTTTCTCTGTATGTCTCTGTCAGTCAATATCTGTCTGTGTATCTTTCTGTCTGTCTCTCTGTATGTGTCTGTCTGTCTGTCCGTCCCTCTCCCTCCCTCTCTTTCTCTCTTCCTCTCCCTCCCTCTCTTTCTCTCTTCCTCTCTTTCTCTCTTCCTCTCTTTCTCTCTTCCTCTCTCTCTGTCTCTGTCTGTCTGTCTATCTGTCTGTCAGTCTATCTATCTGTCTGTCTTTCTGTCTGTCTATCTGTCTGTCTTTCTGTCTGTCTATCTATCTGTCTTTCTGTCTGTCTATCTGTCTGTCAGTCTATCTGTCTGTCTTTCTGTCTGTCTGTCTGTCTTTCTGTATGTCTCTCTGTATGTCTCTGTCTGTCTGTCCCCCTCTCTCTCTCTCTATGTTGCTGTCACTGTCTGTCTGTCCAACCGCTCCCTCTCCCCCCCCCTATCATCTTGAAAAAGAGAACACCTCCTCAAAAGACAAGATGGGTCCTGGTTGGAATATCTTTGATTGTAGATCTGCTCAATCAGAACCGACATGGGTTTAGATACTTACAATAACATATGCTATACATGGGGTAGACCCTCCACCCCAGTATTCCTCTTTGATTCCCATTTTACTCACTGGGACCCTCCTAGCCATTCAATGATTAAATAAAATCCCGATATATTTCTATATTCAAATATCATTAAGAAATGTATAAAAAAATTGTTTAAATATTTTGTGTATTGTAGGAATATAACC
>NC_068997.1:9682204-9683537 GCF_001194135.2 Octopus bimaculoides
AATTCCATTTTATTACATAACCAGAAAAAAGCTATTTCATCCAATATTAAAGCAAGATTTTGATGTCTGGAAGCAAAACGGAAAATTTTTCAACAATACTCTTAAGTCTTTTGCCGAACCACTAAGTTACAAGGATGTAAAGAAACCAACACCTGTTGCTCACAGTTTCCATCTACCAAATTTACTCACATTGTATTGGTTGGCCTGGGGCTATAGCAAAGACTCTTGCCCAAGGTGCCACACAGTGGCATTGGACCTGAAACCAAATGCTTGCAAAGTGAGCTTCTTAACCACAGGGCTATGCCTGTGCCTATGTATGTTTGGACTACACTGTTTAATGTGTCCTTCCCATGTTTAAAGATGATAGGGTGTTATTTTTTTATGGCTATTTAGCTTTTATTTCCAACAGGTTGAGCAACCATGTAGAATAGATTCCTTCATCAACAGACAGGTGATACACTCATTCCAGAGTCTGTGGTGAACATTCTTGCTCACATTAGGCCCAATCAACATGGCCACCATAATCCTGGCTTTTTTTTGTCCTTTAATGGCAGGAAATACATCTATTGTATTGGTATTTCATGGTATTCCATTGTTCTTCAGATCTCAACATACACATTGGTGAATTAGCTTTTTTTACTAGTCTAGCTTTTCATTGCAATACGCTCCTCCTTCTCTCTTTTTCTTTTCTTACTTTCTTCTTTCCTTGTTCTCTTCTTCTTCATCTCTCCCTCCCTCTCTCTCTCTCTCTCTCTCTCTCTCTCTCTCTCCCTCCTCACTATTTCATTTCTAGTTCTCTTTCATCTTCTGTCTCTTTCTATCATTTGCTCCCTTTCTCTCTCTTTCTTTCTCCTTTTTCTCTCTTCCAGCTATCTTTCCTCTTCAGTTTCTTTTTCTTTCTTATATCCCTTTTTTTCTCTCTCTTATCTCCTCCCTTGTTCTCTTCTTCCTCTCTCTCTCTCTCTCATGTATTTCTCTTTCTTTCTCTGTCTCCCATTATATCTCTATGTTCTTCTATCATTGTCATCCAAACATAAACTGTCCACTCCATTTAACCCATGCTGTTCTTGTGCTAAAAATCCTTATATAATCCATAAACTGACAGACGAAGGCAAACCTGAAGGGAGTTCACTCTGCTTTTTACCATTATACTCTCTATCCTTCCCATTTCACTCTCCCTCTCACTCAATCACACCCCACTCCCCCTCTCTCTTCATCCCTCTATCATTCTCCTCTCTTTCTCATATCTTTGCTTAGTCTCTTGCATTTTCTCATTTTTTTTCTATCCATTATCATTCAATTGTCCTTGCATTTTCTCCTTAATCTTTCCCTC
>NC_068997.1:9684025-9687486 GCF_001194135.2 Octopus bimaculoides
TCTCTCTCTCTCTCTCTCTCTCTCTCTCTCTCTCTCTCCCTCTGTTTCTCCATTTGCCTCCCTTAACATCTCATTTTATCAACCACAGAATTCCCACTCCTCATATCCTAAGTTCTCTGCTAAAATGCATTGTACACTTTATATAATTGATCAAAAAAATGACTTAAGGCTGATTTATAATTGTCATTCTTGGACATTTCAGCTTAGAAAGCCACGAACAGTAATCATTACTCTAAGACAGCAGCTTTTGACCCCCCCTCCTTTTTTTTTGTATCATGGGCCAGTTTTATGCAAGACAATTTTTCCATGAACTGGGGAGGACCACATGCAAACAAACCATAATAAAATGTCATCATCATCATCATCATCATCATCATCGTTTAACGTCCGCTTTCCATGCCAGCATGGGTTGGATGATTTGATTGAGGACTGGTGAAACCGGATGGCTGCACCAGGCTCCAATCTAATTTGGCAGAGTTTCTACAGCTGGATGCCCTTCCTAACGCCAACCACTTCGAAAGTGTAGTGGGTGCTTTTACAATTCAATTATTATGAGTAGGGGGTGGGGGTGCTGAAAAGTTCCTGGTTTTAAAAGTATTGCGAAAGGCCTGGTTGAAGGCCCAACCTTCTGAGTTCTTTTACAGGACTTAAGAAAATCTGAAGGACCACTGCAATAAGTGTGTGAACCTGAGAGGGAAATATGTTGAATGAAATCCTGATTAACTGATCCTCCTGTATTTTCTTTTACCCAAAGCCATGAACTTTTCAGCACACCCATGTACATACATAATCCATATATAATGCAAAAACAGACTGCAGACTGTGATAGGAAATAAAATTTGGAAATTTATTCTTTCTATGTGGCCCAGGACCAAATGATCCACAGCCTAGTACTGGTCTTTGGCTTGGTGTTTGGGGCCCTTGCTCTAAGTTACATCACCAGATTCCTACCCTTTTTTTTTAGGAATTGCAGGGGTGATGATCATCAAGAGGTACCACAGGAATGTATTGCAGCTGATTCTGGTTTTAATACTTACACTTCAACCAGATACCCCTATGGTGGTGGCCCTCCTCATAGACATGCCATTATTCAATGTTGCAGACTGGCTTCTCATGTTATACAGCAATCTGATTGGAGGGTTTTCTTTTTTTTTCTTTTTGTTTTAATCTCTTTCATCCAGATGTTGTCATTTTGCTTTAATCAGATCCAAAAATTGGTTTTCATCAGCTTTCTGCATGCTTCAGATGAGTTTTTTTTTTAACCTCCACTTCAGCTATGGCATCAATATGGTATTCTACCACATTGTTTACCAGAAGAATATGAGTTCAGAATTCTTCTTCATAATGGTTTCTACGACCTCTTTTAGGACTTGTATTCTCATTGTTTTTTTTTTCTGTGTTAATCCTTTGCCATTTATATTGGCTGTATCCAGCTCAAATATTCTATCTTTTTTTTTTATGTTAAAACTACCCAGATACAGCCTCTCACATCTACCTTTCTATGTCATATCATTGAAATTTTGATGCTCTGAGATTGTTCGCACTCCGTCGCTTACGATGTCGAGGGTTCCAGTTGATCCGATCAACGGAACAGCCTGCTCGTGAAATTAACGTGCAAGTGGCTGAGCACTCCACAGACACGTGTACCCATAACGTAGTTCTCGGGGATATTCAGCGTGACACAGTGTGACAAGGTTGACCCTTTGAATTACAGGCACAACAGAAACAGGAAGTAAGAGTGAGAGAAAGTTGTGGTGAAAGAGTACAGCAGGGTTTGCCACCAACCCCTGCTGGAGCCTCCTGGAACTTTAGGTGTTTTCGCTCAATATACACTCACAACGCCCGGTCTGGGAATTGAAACCGCGATCCTATGACCGCGAGTCCGCTGCCCTAACCACTGGGCCATTGCGCCTCCACGAAGCTCTGAGATAATACTGAAAACAATGTGAATAAGTAAGCATTACATTTGATAGAGTAATCTGAATACTAAAGGGTTAAAGGAAGCCTTCATTTTGCTGTGTTATAAGAAGCCTTCATTTTGCTGTGTTATAGGAAGCCTTCATTTTGCTGTGTTATAGGAGGCCTTCATTCCTCACTCAATCTCAACTTGAGAAGGTAACTTAACAAATAACATAAAAATGCTTATGTTTTCCATGTCTTTCTTTCAGTGTCTTAAAATTTTTAAAAAAATGTTGAAGATTTTTGTTTTTCTTATCTAAATGCATCTTCAAAGGCTTCATTGCATCATTTCCAAATGTCTTTTCCCATAACAAATGTGTAGGCAGTGTCTCATTATTGATCTAAGAAATAAAACTAAATTGTGAATATTCCCCCTGACTATTCAACAACTTCTTAGCATTTCTCTTTGGACGGTTGACATGCAGTAGAATTAACGAGCTATAATAGAGAGCCAAAATTTCTATAATATGATTACAATAACACATAAACTAGTCTCTTCAAAGCTGTCATAATAAACTTAAATTATTGAAAACTATAATTACATTACAATGTAATTCTGATTCAAATATTTTTCTTATTTTTTTTTTTGTCTTTCTTTCCTTCAAGTTGCCACTTTGAACAAAGACACATGATATGTTACAAACGGAAATGAAATGCGTTCCTGAGGTAGTAGCTAATTATTAACAGAAATATGTGTGTGTGTAAGTGTGCATGTGTGCCTGTGTGTGTGTGCCTGTGTGTGTGTGTCTGTGTGCCTGTGTGTGTGTATGTGTGTATTTCGTTATGTATGTGTGTATGTTCTCCACCACTACTTGACAACTAGTGGGCTTGTTTACATCTCTGTAACATAGCAGTTCAGCAAAAGAGTTTGATAGAATTAGTGCCAGGCTTAGAAAATAAGTTCTGTGGTCAATATGTCTAATTAAAACTTTTCAAGGCAGTGCCCCAGGATGGCTGCTGTCCAGTGACTGAAGCAAGTTAAAGATAATATCTAGCAGAATTGTTAATACACCAAACAAAATACTTTGTGGCATTTATACTGGCTCTTTATGTTCTGAGTTCAAATGCCGATGAAGTCAACTTTTCGTTCCATCCTTCCAGGGTCGACAAATAAATACCAATTGAGCACTGAGATTGATGTAAATGACCAACCCCCATTCTCCTCAAATTTGCTGGTCTTGTGCCAAAAATTAGAAAGGTTCACATGGAACAGATTAAATGTATCTTCCTGCTGTTGTTGTTGTTGTTGTTGTTGTTGGCATTGGCAGCAACTCTTGGATAGATGGGATTGTTGCGAAATTCCAATTAAATCCAACTTCAAGAAACTAACTTGATAGATAATCTTTCCTGATTGTAACCCCATGACTACTACTACTACTACTACTACTACCACCACCACCACCACCACCACCACCTTCCCCTACCACTGCTACTGCTACCACCACCACCGTCACCACCACCACCGCCACCGCCACCTTCTCATCCTTGAAATCCTTCTGAAA
>NC_068997.1:9689411-9695422 GCF_001194135.2 Octopus bimaculoides
ACACACACACATATATATATACACACAAATATGTATATGTATATATATATATATATATGTATATATACACACACGCACACACATATATTCACATACATATCTACACAGAGAGAGAGAGAGAGAGAGAGAGAGATTTATCAAAAACAATATAAAGAACTGCTAGGTTCTTATCATTGCTTCTGAATACATGTGAAAACCTAACAACTTCTGAAATTGGTAAAAATCACTGAACTCAAACTTATTACTGATAAGCTTGATTTCTCATCAGGATGCAATACAAGTGCAGAGATGGTATTTAAAGAATTTTATTCTTTCAACAGATCTTCAGGTACAAGTTTGAATGACTTCTTCATCCCGTATGAATTCCTTTCTCAAGAACTATCACAATTTGGAATTGCTTCAGCAGAAAGCATTCAGGCATTCTTTGTGCTCAAAGCTGTTAAAATATCGAAAGAAATAATGAAAAGCTAACATGTGCCACATGTTCTCATGTAACTTATAAATGCATGAAAAACACTGTCAAGAAGGCATTTGGAACTGTTTCAACAAGTGAGTGTGTGTTGGTACCAGCTGTGAAATATGCACCAGAACTTTCCCTGCAGAGAAGCAGTAGCTGCTGCCAACCTTGTGGTAATAAATTAAATCCGATGGACAATTCTTTTATTCTTTTACTTGCTTCAGTCGTTTGACTGCTGCCATGCTGGAGCACTGCCTTTAGTTGATGAAGAAATCCAGTACTTATTCGTTGTAAGCCTAGTACTTATTCTATTGGTCTCTTTTGCCAAACTACTAAGATACGGGGTGAGTGGGGTGCAAACACACCAACATTGGTTTCAAGTGATGGTGGGTGGGGGACAGACACAGACATGCAAATGCATCATCATCATCATCATCATCATCGGTTAACGCCCGCTTTCCATGCTGGCATGGGTTGAATGGTTTGACTGAGGTCTGGAGAGCCAGTGGCTGCACCAGGTTCCAATCTGATTTGGCAGTTTCTACAGCTGGATGCCCTTCCTAATGCCAACCACTCTGAGAGTGTAGTGGGTGCTTTTTATGTGCCACCGGCTCAGGAGCCAGTCAGGTGGGCCTGGCATCGATCATGTTTGGATAGTGCTTTTTACGTGCCACTGGCATGGGGGCCAGTCAATGGGCACTGGCATCGGGCTTCTTTCAGTTTCCATTTACCAAATCCACTCACAAGGCTTTGGTTGACGCGAGGCTATAACAGAAGACACTTTCCCAAGGTGCCACACAGTGGTACTGAACCTAGAACCATGTGGTTGTGAAGCCAGCTTCTTACCACACAGCCATGCCTGCATCTTACCAATGATGGTAAGATCCTGAAATGTTTCAGATGTAAGTCTACGAAGTATTCTGCCAGGGACTCTAATAAAACCCATTGATGCAGTTATGGAGTCTAATCGGATGGGGTATATAATGTGTGTGTGTGTGTGTGTGTGTGTGTGTGTATGTGTGTGTGTGTTTGTATGTATATGTGTGCAAGTGTATGTATGTGTGTATATGTATGTGTGTATACATTGTGTGCATGTGTATGTATGTGTTTGTATATGTGTGCGTGTGCATGTTTGTGTGTATGTGTGTATACATGTGTATGTGCATGTGTGTGTGTGTTTGTATGTATATGTGTGCATGTGTGTGTATATGTATGTGTATACATGTGTGTGTGTGCATGTGTATGTATGTATTTGTATGTAGATGTGTGCATCTGTATGTGTGTGTGTGTGCATATATATGTATGTGTGTATACATGTGTGTGCATGTGTGTATATGTTTGTATATGTGTGCATGTGTATGTGTGTGTGTGCATGTGTTTGTGAGGATGTGTATGTGTGTGTATATGTGTGTGTGTATGTATTTGTTTACTTGTATATGTGTATGTATGTATGTGTGTGTATATGTATGTGTGTGCATGTATATGTGTATGTGTATGTGTATATAAATGTGTGTGTGTGTGAGTGTATATATATATATATATATATATATATATATATATAAATTGTAAATCCCAAAAATAACAACAAAACTACAAAGGATTCCGCGGTACACGTGTTTCAAGCTTTATATGTGTATAATATAATATGTGTATAATTTACAATGTAAAGCTATCCTCAGCCGCAAAATTATTTCTCTCCCAGGAAATTATACCACCTCGGCGTTGAAGTAGGAAGAAAGGTGTGATGTAAGAGGTGAAGATCCTTTCGGTATTCTGTATAGTACTATACCTCGTATAATTCTCCACCCAGACATAATCTCTCCGGTCCTCCAAAAACCTTCCATACCTTGCCACGATTCAGTGTGTAGTGTCCATATATATATATATATATATATATATGAGAGTGTATGTGTGTATAGTTATATATAACCATATCCCACTGGCTGTTTGTGGCACCAGTGCCTGAATAGGTGCCGATATTCTGTAGATCATTGATGGGGAAATTTAGCTGTTATGTCACTGCTGGACATCTGTCACCGAGGGACCCATAGCAGGGTGAAATCTTGTGATCTGTCAGTTGCAACAGGTGTAGCAGATGATTCTTGTCTGTCAATGTTATAATTCCAGATGCTTCTATGCACCCTGGGCCCTTCTGAGATATGCACTCAAGGGAAATGACACAGTATTCTGTGTTCTAACACAGCCTCGATGTTTAGTTGGAGATCAAGGTATATAGTCTTTTATTGGCTGTGTGGTTAGGATTCTTGCTTTGTAGTCACATGGCTTTGGGTTCAGTCCTACTTTGCGATACTCCGGACAAGTGTCTTGTACTAAACATCTAGGTCAACCAATGACTCGGGAATGAATTTCTTAGAAGGAAAGTGTAGATGTCATGAAAAAAGTCCCTGGTCAATGCTGTGAAGGGGTTGGCATTAGGAAGGGCATCCAACTATTGAAATTATGCCAAAGCAGACACTGGAGAATGGTGTAGTCCCTGAACCCATCAGATCCTGTCAAAATGTTCAACCCATGCCAGCAGGGAACACGGAAGTTAAATGATAATGATAAGGATGATGATGATGATGATGTTGGTTCATATATGTACACACATTTACATGCACGAACACACACATATGTTTAAGTCTTTCAAAGGTTTTTGTCTTGCAAAGTTACTTGGTGACCCTGCCAGTGCAGGTGCCACTTAAAAAGCATCCAGTCCACACTGTAAAGTGGTTGGCATTTGGAAGGGCATCCAGCTGTAAAAACCATGTAGAAACTGACCTCACTTGTGTTGGTGCCATGCGAAAACACTGAGTCCTCTCTGCATGGTGGTCAGTGTTAGGAAGGGCACCCAGCTGTAAAAACCATGCCAAAAACAGACACAGATGTATGGTGCAATCCTCTTCCTGGCCAGCTCCTGTCAAACTGTCCAACCCATGCCAGCAAGGAAAACTGATGCTAAATGATGATAATGATGGTGGTGTATATATATATATATATGTACGCACATTTACATGCACAAACACAGGCATATGTTTATGTGTACATACACGCACATATCAAACAGTGATTAATCTTTGTCTACTTGTGTCTGCATTTAATGCCCTAAACAACCATAACGTTATTCTTTGAAATGCATCTTTTAAGCATTCCCTTGTTGTATGCAATACGTCTCCCCCCCAACTACCACTCTGTTGCTAACAAAATGTTACAAACCTTTTTTCCCCCCCTATTTTCTATTAGGGACCTACCTATCTCTTTCTCATTATTCCCATCTTCCTTCCCTTTTTCCTCCTCACCCTTCTCTGCACTCCATAGTTCTTCAAATGGTGATGAAACTCGGTATAGCCTCTCCTTCTCTCTCAGCAGAACACACACTCGTTTGCTTGTACCCCTCCACACACGTATTAAGATGTGTGTGTGTGTGTGTGTGTGTATGTATAAAGATTATTATAATGAGCGTCTTTGAGGAATGATTAACTGCTCGTAATACACCAGGCTGTTTTAATATTGCCTTTACGTCCAAAGATATCTAATGATGGGGAGATGGAGACAGGTCGAGATGGGGGAAGCTATCAGACTATTTGTGAACCCTCTGTTTGGCTGTGAAATTATTTGTGTGTATACGTGTATATGTAGATGTGTACACACACAATATACATACATATAAATATATATATGTGTGTGTGTGTGTGTGTGTGTGTGTGTATGTATGTACATATCTCTATGTGTGTTTAGAGGGAAACAAAAGGAAAAACATCATCCAACCAACAACAAACAAAAAAGAAACTGACATAATAAATAAACAATAGATAAATAAATAGATAAATAAAATTCTATATATTAAATATATTAAGAAACAAACGATAATTATAAATATCAGATTGGCACGCCCATATATGGATAAACAGACTTTATTATTTTTTTTATTATCATTTTTTTTTGGGGGGGGGGATTGTTTTCTTTCCAGAAACCATCACTTGTGCAATTAACCACACTTTGATGCTTCCCTCACACTGCCATTCATTGACACATTAACATTCATGCTTTCCTAAGCCCAAATATATCGATTTTCCCATTATTATTATTATTATTATTATTATTATTATTATTATTATTATTATTAGTATTATTATTATCATCATTAACATCACCATCATTATCATTATTATTATTATCATCATCATCATCATCATCATCATTATATAGTTGTTATAGTTCTTATTACTGTTATTATTGTTATTATTATTATTATTATTATTATAGTTATGATGTAGTTTTGTTATTATTATTGCTATTCTTATAATATTGTTGTTTTCATCATCATTATCATCATTATTATTATTATTATTATTATTATTATCATTATCATCATCATCACCATCATTATCATCATCATCATCATTATGTAGTTGTTATCATAGTTCTTATTACTGTTATTATTATTATTATAGTTATGATGACGACGTAGTGTTGTTATTATTATTATTATAGTTATGATGTAGTTTTGTTATTATTATTGCTATTCTTATAATATTGTTGTTTTCATCATCATTATCATCATTATTATTATTATTATATTTTTTTTCAGCATTGCATCATTCTTTATCATAAACAGATACCTTATTTTGTTGTTGTTGTTATTGTTGTTGCTGTATTTGTTTTTGTTTTACATTTTTTCCCCCTACAGTATAAGCTGTGTGATACACACTATGCCTTGGCACAGTTTTCTGTATGTCTGTATGTGTGTGTATGCATGTGTGTGTATGCATGTATATGTGTGTGAGTATGTATATGTGTGTATGTGTGTATATATATTTAACCATACAC
Source organism: Octopus bimaculoides (assembly GCF_001194135.2). Taxonomy (NCBI): domain Eukaryota; kingdom Metazoa; phylum Mollusca; class Cephalopoda; order Octopoda; family Octopodidae; genus Octopus; species Octopus bimaculoides. The sequence continues at coordinate 9,694,699 of NC_068997.1, forward strand.
ATATATACATGAATTTGTGTATGTGCTTATATAATGTGTATGTGTGTGTGTGTGTGTGTGTTTCACTATATATGTATGCACAAGTTTTTTTTATATGTGTTTATGTAATGTGTGCAGGTGTACGTATTCGTGCATGTTTGTACACATATGTTTATATATGTATATGCATGAGTTTGTGTTTATGTAATGCGTGTGTGTGTGTGTGTGTGTGTGTGTGTCTATTTGTGTGTATGTGTGTGTGTACATGAGGATGTTTTCTTCCTTCTTATCTCATCTCCATATCCCATCATCTACTCACTGCTGCGTCGACACCTTTTTCCCTTTTTATTTTGCGATGCTATCTGCCTCTCTCTCTCTCTCTCTCTCTCTCTCTCTCTATTCTGTTTGTAATCGTGTCTCAGTTACTCTATAAATGTATTTAATATTCAAAACAAATACCTTTTTGATACGTATCACCCTGTTACTTATTACCTCTCTTGTTAGCAGAAATGCACACACACTCACACACACACACACACACACACACACACACACACACACACATATATATATATACATGTGTGTGTGTGTGTGTGTATGTGTATGTGTACATGCATGTATATATATATATGTATATATATATATATATAGATGCATACACACTTGCATGTGTATGTGTGTATATACATGCATGTATATATATATATATATTTATACACACACACATGTATGCATGTATATATAT
>NC_068997.1:9696493-9699975 GCF_001194135.2 Octopus bimaculoides
GTGTGTGTGTGTGTGTGTGTGTGTGTATTTGATAGGTAGCTAGACACTGTTTTGCATCTATTTTTTTTTCCATTTTTTTTTTCCTCTCTCCATAATTACATGAGTGGAATAGTTTTCACATTTCACACACATTTTGATGTTTGCGTATTGTTGCAACTATTGATTTTAATAAATAGAAGACCTGCCTTCAGCTAAGCAATCATCTGTCAAACATGCATGAAACCTGCCTGTCATCAAGTCACACTGAGGTGAGCAGAGTTATGTGCCTTGCCCAAGGGTAGAATATTTATTACTCTTACTCCTACAACAGCCAGTTGTTCTGCTGTGTTTTGACCTTGGGCAAGGCAGATAACTCTGCTTAAACTGAGATATGGATTCAGTTATCAAAACAGTTAGAATAGGGAAATGGGCAACTAGTTCCTGTCAGATTCGGAACTGCTATGATGTAGGTCAGTAATCCTAATGTTGTTGCTCTTAGAAGTAAATATATATATATTATATATATATATATATGTGTGTGTGTGTGTGTGTGTGTGTGTGTGTGTGTGTGTGTGTATAAAGAAAATGGATTCTCTGTCAGTTTCAGTGTAAGGTTAAACAAACTACTTACTCACTCAGATAGCTGAGTATTCCTTAGACAAGCTGTTTACATCAGGCAGAATCAGCCTCAGGCAGAATCATCATTGCTGATTCTGTGTGGGAAGATATGAAGCATTTTGGCACAGCTGTTTTGGCCCTGTCTATTTTGGCATCACTGCTTCAATGCTGACTCATTTGACATAAGACCTTTTGATGTTTCTCTTGTTTTAATGTTTCCCCATTTCCTTCCCTCTTGTCTTTGTGTTTATGTGTGTAAGTATTATTTCTGTTAATGTGTTTGAGGAGAAGGAAAAGCCTTTATGTCAATCGTGTTCAGTTTTACAAATTGTAATGATTCTCTTTCCCTCTCATTCTAATCTGTATGTACATATTTCCGAAGAAGCCATGCAGTGGCTATTATCTGGGATCTTGTGACTGTGAAGTGAATTTCTTAAGCATACAACTATACCTAAGTCCATATTTGAAATATTTACAAAGTAAAAAGAAAAATGCAGTTGGGATGGCTAACACTGGACAATGCTGATTAAGATGCATTATGACAATGCAGTTTGGTACCTCAATGTTTTTGCTTAAATTTTACATAAGACAAGTCAGATCTCATTTTTGACATCAAAATCATAAGCACTGGTTAAATAGTAGCAGTTTTATGAACAATGCTTTCTCTCTACATAGATTGTTGTTTTTCTCTGGTTAAAATATATCTGGCATAGAGATGGGTGGAATGCATCTGCAAATCTTTTCTCTGGCTTTGTGCTTACACCATGAATGTTCTGAGCACTCCTGAGAGAGGTTTGAATAAAGGAAGAACTGATTAGCATGGACAGAAGAACTAGAAATGTAGTGGCTATGCATGGATGCCTTCAAGCTAGAAGTAATATAACAAGGCTTTATCTGCCAAGGATGGAAGAAAAGAATTGATTTGAATAGAGGAGAGCTAAGGAAGGGGAGCAAATCATTGCATGCCTATCTTAGGGAGAGCAATGAATGGATGTTGCAAACTGCATTGAGTGAGAAGGGGATTAGTGATGATGAAGAGAATCTCTAGAAGTACAATGAGAGGACTTTTGTGGAAAAAAACATCAACAATTGGAAAGAGAAAGTCCTACACAGAGAGCTTGTGAAACACACCAGATGTAAAAAGAAAAGGTGAAGTTACCTTCTAGAGTCATACTGACATTTATGGGTCGGTTTCCTGGTTTCATGGTGTATAATTTCCCCACCTGGATGGGGATTACTCATATTTGCCAGCTGAGTGGACTGGAGCAATGTGGAATGAAGTTTTGCTCAAGAACACAGCAAGTCACTTGATCCAGGAATTGAAACCACAATCTTACAATCTTGAGTCCAACATCCTTACCACTAAGCCATGTGCCTCCACAACACCAGATGTAACTGATGAAGAATCCTGGAAATGGTTAAGACATGGATTTTCAAAGAAGGAAACAGAAGGCTTGACCCTTGTAGTTTAAGGACAAGCTTTGAGACCAACACATTGATGTAGAGCATTGATAAACCAGCAGAAACACCTCTTGTGTGTCGAGTATGTGAAATTTGCTTGAATGTAGTTAGTCAATGTTCAAAACTGGTCCAGAAGGAAAGTAGAAAATACCATGATGAATTTGCACAGCAAATATATTAGAAACTGTGCTGGAGTTACAGGCTAGAGTGTGCTGACAAATAGTGCAAACGCCAGACCTTGCCAGTCACAGAGAATGATCAGGAGAAACTTGCGTAGGCTGTGCCAATCTGCAGAGATAAGAAGCTGCAAAATAATTGACCAGATATCACTCTCCTATGGGAAGAAACCAAACAATAGATCAGAACATTGTAAAGACGAAGAATGAGAAAGCCAAAAGGGTACTAAACCTGGCTTTTGAAGTGGAATTTATTCATAGAATCTCGAGTGATAATCATTGTGACTGGCGCACTTGAAACCTTTTCAAAGAACACAAAAATCTGATACGAGAAGTCAGAACTACCAGTTATCACTGAATGCCTGACTGCTTTTGATAAGTTTCCTTATAATCTACAGAAAGGTGTTTCTGCTCTTTTATTGATGCTGTACTTCACTGAGTTGGTTTGCAAAGCTTGTTCTTGAGAAGCAAGGATCAAACCTCAGAGGGTTGTATTCTTTCTTTTCTACTCTAGGCACAAGGCCTGAAATTTTTGGGGAGGGGCCAGTCGATTAGATCGACCCCAGTATGCAACTAGTACTTAATATATCAACCCTGAAAAGATGAAAGGCAAAGTCAACCTCGGTGGAATTCGAACTCAGAATGTAAAGACAGATGAAATACCGCTAAGCATTTCAGTTGGTGTGCTAACATTTCTGCCAGCTCACAGCCTTTCAGAACAGTGTATATGCCGAGGAAAAAGCTGACACATGACATAGACAACCCAGAAGAACATGAAAAACTGTAGAAGATAATAATAATAATAATAGTTTCTGATTTAGACACAAGGCCAGCAATTTTGAGGAGAGACATTTGGTCAATAGCATTGGCCTCAGTACTTGACTGGTACTTTATATTATTGACCCTGAGGTGGGATGATGAAAGACAATGTTGACATCGGCAGGATTTGAACTCAGACTGTAAAGAGCATGAACAAATTACACCGATCCCCAGTATTCAGCTAGAACTCATTTTATCGACCCCCATCCCCATTGCCCCCGCTGGAAGGGAGAAAGGTAAGTTTGACCTCAGTAACATTTGAACTCTGAACGTATAACCAGAAGAGATACCAATACCGCGAAATGTTTTTGTCTGGCACAGTGACAATTCTACCAGCTCACTGCCTTCAATAATAATAATAATAATAATAATAATAATAATAATAATAATAATAAGGAAGAAATATGCACTGGAATCAATTCAACCAAT
>NC_068997.1:9700514-9702999 GCF_001194135.2 Octopus bimaculoides
GTGTGTGTGTGTGTGTGAGAGAGAGAGAGAGAGAGAGAGAGTGTGTGTGTGACAGAGAGAGAGAGGGAGAGTGTGTGTGTGTGTGTGTGTGATAAAATGGGGAGATAAAATGAGAGAAAAGGATAGAGAAATGTATTTGAGAGAAAGAGGTAAAGAGAGAGAGAGAGAGAAGGAGACTAGATTGGGCAATATGGTCAGTTATGATATTCATCTGCAGCTGAAGAACATGCATGCATCTGTGTGTGTGTGTGTGGGTTGAATTCCAAGATGACCACCACAAGAATATAATAAAGGATGACCTTAAATGCAAAGTTCAAGAGTCATTAGAAAATATAACATCCTTCCTCTGTTTTTGTTCTCTCTCTCTCTCACTCTGTATAAGCTCACTTTGCAACCACAGGGTTATGGGTTCAGTCCACTGTGCAGAACCTTGGCCAAGGGTCTTCTACTGTAATCTCAAGCTGACTAATCCCCTGCCAGTCAATTCTGTAGAATGAAACTGTGGAAGCTTCTCATATATGTATGCACGAGTGTGTGTGTGTGTGTGTGTGTGTGTGTGTGTGTATGCCCATTTGATAACTGGTGTTGGTTTGTTTATGTCTTTATAACTTAACAGTTCAGCAAAAGAAACTGATGGATTAAGTACCTGACTTAAAATATGAATGCTGGGGTTGATTTTTTCAATTGAAACCCTTCAAGATGGTGTCCCAGCATGGCTGTAGTCCAATGGCTGGAACAAATAAAACATAAACATATATGTGTTAAAGAATAATAAATTTATACTCTACCAAATGTATTGAGTAATCCTTCAGGTTAATGTAAGATTGTTTTTATTATAACTTAACATAAAAACAAACATTTATATATATATATATATATATATATATATATATATATGATGAAAGTAAACAAAGTTTGTTTTAGAAGCGTTGAAAGATACAGGAATAATTTTTTAAAAAAATTCTCAAACGCATGATAATGCTAATAAATAACGCGGTCAGGATAAATTATCCATATATTGCAGAAAAATACGTTACCGGCCAGCCATGAGATGAGAACTTACATCCCTGTGATTACGTGTCAAGTGCTTTACCATTAAGCTAAACTGCCTAGTAGATTTTATCTGCTCCATTCCATAAGATTTCTATTTTTGGATATATCAACTCCTATCAAACCAGTTCCTATCAAACCATCCAACCCATGCCAGCATGGAAAACAGATGTTAAATGATGATGATGATGATATATTGCTATGTATGTATGTATGTATGTATGTATGTATGTATGTATGTATGTATGCATGTACGTATATGTATCTATGTGTGTATGCATGCATGTATGCATGCATGCATGTGTGTATGTATGCATGTATGTATGTATGCATGTATGTCTATGTATGTATACATGTATGTAGATATATATGCATATATATATATATATATATGTGTGTGTGTGTGTGTGTGTGTATGTGTGTTTCTGGGTGTTTTCATCTATTTAGCTTTCTCTCTCATCATTTCTTTAACTATGTGATTTTTCAAACAAAATGATTGATCTTTCTTTCCACTATTACTTTATCTATTTCAGAAATATTGATTGAAATCAATAAACAATACAAATCTAAAAGAAACACCCCTCTACTTATATTCTTTTGTTTAAATTGTTATTGATCTCTCACATTAGCCGAACGTCACAGATTTCGAAAGAAGGTACAGTTTTAATTGAATCAGTGTGGGCAGACGTGGGCATGGCTGTGTGGTTAGCAAATATACTTCCCAACCACATGGTTTTGAGTTCAATCACACTATGTGGCATTTTAGGCACGTGTCGACCGGGGCTGACCAAAGTCTTGTGATAGATATGGTTGTTAAAATAAGTACCAGTCAGATACTGGAGTCAATGCCATTGACTAGACCCCACCCACCAAATTTGAGACCTTGTCCTTATAGTAGAAAGAACTATTATTATTATTATTATTATTATTATTATTGAGGAAGCAAGCTGGCAGAATTGTGAGCTCACTGGACAAATTGCTTAGCAGCATTTCATTTGTCTTTGTTCTGAGTTCAAATTCCACTGAAGTCATCTTTGCCTTTCATCCTTTTGGAATAAATAAAATAAGTACCAGTTGACTTACTCTCTCCCCCAAAATTGCTGGCCATGTGCCAAAGTTTGAAACTGTAAAGCGGCAAGTTGGCAGAATTATTACCATACTGGATAAAATGCCTCGGGGCCTTGCTGTCTATTTCTCATCATCATGTTAACTTCTCTTATTTTTCCATGTTTACATGGGTCAGGTGAGAGCAAATTGAGAGAGAGATTTTCTGTAGCAGATACCTTTCCTGGTGCCAAGCACCACCTGTTTCCAGACGATGGCATTTGCTTTGCAAGACAAATGTTTGCAATCAGTGAATACACATGAAGATGAGGATAAATATGAATCCACTCTCTGTCTCTCTCTCTCTCTCTCTCTCTCTCTCTCTCTCTCT
>NC_068997.1:9703289-9704005 GCF_001194135.2 Octopus bimaculoides
CACACACACACACACACACACACACACACACACACACACTAGGCTTCATTTAGTTTTCAGCTGCCTGATCAACTCACAAGGCTTTGTTTGGTTTGAAACTATAGCAGAAGATACTTGCTCAAGTTGCCAAGTGGTGGGACTGAACCGGAAATCACGTGGTTGCAAAGTGAACTTCTTAACCACACAACCATTTCTGAATCTATACATTGCATATCTATCTATCTATCTATCTATCTACCTGTCCGTCTGTCTGTCTGCCTGTCTGTCTGTCTGTCAGTCCGTTCGTCCATCCATCTGTCTGTCTATACACACACACACACACACATTCACACACGTACATACACATCTGTATACATATATTCCCACCCACATTCACATAGATTAAAAGTTCTACAGAGGATGTGTAAAATAGCATCATATAGAAACTGAAAGAGAGAGAGAGAGAGAGAGAGAGAGAGAGAGAGAGAGAGCATAATAAAAGAAATCTAGGAGCTGAACTCTAAATGGTACTGCTAACAAACAATATAACTTAGAAGTTGAAATAACATAACATTGCATTAATCAGGATGAAAAGGCAATTTCATTCGCCACTCCTAATAAACAGCTTTTGATGGACAATCATATTTCTTTCTTTCTTTCTTTCCTTCTTCCAGTCTTTCTAGTTTCTTTCATTACGTTTTCTTTGTTTTTCTTTTTTTTTTTTACGCAATGCAAAT
>NC_068997.1:9704015-9704917 GCF_001194135.2 Octopus bimaculoides
TCTTTTTTTTTTTACGCAATGCAAATGAAGCCAAAAATATTAAAAAAAACAAACCCCAAAAAACCAAAGAATAAAAACGAACAATTAGTTGTCGTTGCAAAGATTATTGTAATAACAGAGATCAGTCGTAATATTCAGGTTTTTGGACACCAAACGAATGGCTTAATCACAAAGGGAGGAATGATGTCTTCCAGTGTATGCGAACTTAGAAATTATGGACAGTAATTCAGCTCAATTATATTCATAAAATAACCTAATGAGATTTTCTTATTATGGTTTTGTAAACCATTCAGTGTTGCATTATATTCATTCTTTCTTTCATCTTATTTATTTATATTTATTTATTATTTTTCCTCTTCTTCTCCAATTGAAAATTCAACATTGAATCAGACCTACAATGGCTTACATGAAATTAAGATGTTAGACTATTTGTTAGAGTCTTTTACAGGTTGAAGTCACTGGTTGCAGCCATGAGTACGGTTGATTATGTCAAATCCAACAACAGACATTGTTGGATGTGACAGTAAGTATGGCACATATATATATATATATATATATATATGTGTGTGTAGAGAGAGAGAGAAAGAGAGAGAGAGTGTAGTTGCCATCTTTCATTCCATAATGGCTACCTCTGATGAGCACAAGGTTACATAATTGAACTGTTACTTAACACTCTCTTGAACCCCTGGTGCAAAACCATTTGGTAAGATTGGCTGTAATGGATATATAATACTGTACACTTCAATTAATATATATATACATACATGGAGGGGGTGCTGGAATGTTCCTGGCTTTAAGGGTATTATGAAAGGCCCGTTTGGAGGCTGAGAGGAAGGGTATCCGGCTGTAGAAGATTTTCCCCAACAAATACTGTCTGATCCATGCAACCATGGAGAAGTGGG
>NC_068997.1:9706946-9707438 GCF_001194135.2 Octopus bimaculoides
TATATACATATACATAGTTCAAAATTGTAAAAACATCAAAAGACTAAAGGCAGTGAGAGGGCAAGATGCAAATTGTACGTGCATATTAGTGTAAGGTGTATTCTAACTTAAAAGCGTGTTGAATCTATAGATAATAATAATAATAATGATAATAATGATAATAATAGTCTTTTCCACTTTAGGCACAAAGCCCGAAATTGTGGGGGTGGGGCCCGTCAATTAGATCAACCCCAGTACGCAACTGGTACTTAATTTATCGACCCCGAAAGGATGAAAGGAACGTAAAGACAGACGAAATTTACATCGACCCCCAGAATTTAACTGGTACTTATTTTATCGACCCCCGAATGGATGAAAAGTGAAGCCACCTCGGCGGAATTTGAACCCAGAACGTAAAGACAAACGAAATACCACTAAGCATTTCGTCCAGCACACTAACGACTCTGATAGCTCGCCGCCTGAACAATAATAATAATAATAATAATAATAATA
>NC_068997.1:9709428-9715050 GCF_001194135.2 Octopus bimaculoides
TCATATGTTTATATATATATTTATATGTGCATACCCGCACACACACACACACACACACACACACACACACACACATACACACACACACACATATATGTGTGTGACTCTGTGGTTAAAAACTTGCTTTCCAACCATGTGGTCTTGTGTCCACCATCACTTGACAACCATATCTGGTCATGGGGGAAACATTGCTTAGCTTGAAAACAGATGCATTAGCAATAGGAAGAACAACTGGTTGTGGAAAACCTCCCTCAACAAATGTTGTCCTACCCACATAAACATGGAAAAATGCCTCTAAATGATGAGGATGATTTACATGTCTATACTCCTTACTCACCCACCTCTAATAACAATAAGAGATGTCACAACATTCTGGTTCACTCTGCTTATTTTTCCTTAAAGTCTAATATTTGCTAAAAACTTAATAGCTTTATTAAGTATTTCCCCATTGAACATTGATACAGGAAATTCATTCAATAGAAATAACTTTAAATTGAGTTACAGTTGTTACCACCAGTAAGATAAACTTAGCCTGTTAACTAAATTAACTGAGGCCATTTGTACATGCTAAAATACTTTAGTGTAGCATGATAAAGAGCCAATATTATGTAACACTGAATTGATTATGTCTAAATTACAAGTCACTACAACCAAACCAAACCTTACCATTGTGTGTAAATACTATGCAGTAGTAAAGATTGAAATTGATTTTAAACAGTGGTACTGCAACTTTGCTTCTTCCTTCAGAAATATATATATATATTATCATCATCATCATCATCATCATTTAACATCCATCTTCCATGCATGCATGGGTAGGATGGTTGACAGGAGTTGCCAGGCAGAAAAACTTCCCTAGTCTACTGTGTCTGTTTTGGCAAGGTTTTTATGGCTGGATACTCTTCCTAAAACCAACCACTTTGCAGAGTGGACTCAGTGCTTTTGATGTGTTACTAGCACAGGCAAACTTAGTTTTGGCATGGTTTTTACAGCTGGATGCCTTTCCAAATGCTAACCACTTTACAGTATGGACTGGATGTTTTATATGTGGCATCAACACTAGCAGGGTCACCATGTAACTCGCAAGACATGGAATTTGAGGAGAGGTACTTGTGTCAGAGGATGAAAGGTTACAGTGTGACAATGAGACAGAGAGGCAATTTCAGGGCAGCGTGTGATGAAATGTTTTGCTTATGAAAACAACACACTGTCCAATCTGGGAATTGAAACCATGATCTTGTGATTGTGAGTGTAACACCAAAACCACTAGGCCACTCATCCTCTATCTACACTATGTTTACTTACACATATACTGGACATGTTTACATATGCATATATTGGACAGTCATGCACATACATACACATGCATGCTCATATAAATTGCATACAGGTACACACACCCACCCACACACACACATAAGAAGCATGAGGATTGTGATTTGGTGGTGTCACTTTGGTAGCAGATATTATTATTATTATTATTATTATTATTATTATTCAATCAACATTGACAAGTTATTTCCCCAAAGAGATTTGCTGTTGGGTGTTTAGTATAGATTGTCTCTGAGTCTTGCAGTTTGCCTCGAGGTGTGCCCTGTCTCTTTGTCACTTCTTTGATTAAACTCCACTCGTTCATAAATGGAAGCCGAGTGGACATAAAACTGCTATTGGCAGTGGTGTTGGTGATGATGGTGGTGATGCTGGTGATGACGGTGAGGCTGGCTTTTGTTTCTTTGACAGTTATCATTGTCAAAGTCATCACTGATGTTAAAATGTCTGTCGTTAATTAAATAGATACGTCAGGTTGTCCCATAGTTGTGTGAAGGTGGTAGTGGAGGTAGTGGTGGTGGTGGTGGTTGGTGATGCTGGCAGCATTTGCGGTTGTGATAGATGTAGTAGTCATGTTAAGAGAGGATGTAATAATAATAATAATAACAGAGTAATAGTAAATTTGGTAAGGTTAGTAGTAGTTGTAAAGATTCTTATGTTAGTACTAATAGTAATAGTAACAAATTTGGTTTCAAATTTTGGCACAAGGCCAGCAATTTAGGGGAGAGGATAAGTTGATTGCATCGACCCCAGTATTCAACTGGTACTTGTTTTATCAAACCCAGAAGGATGAAAGGCAAAGGTGACCTCAGTGGAATTTAAAAGTGGTGAAAGAAATATTGGGGTCTAGTAGTTATGATGTGGGGGCAGGGGTGGTTTAGTATTTGTTGTTTTTTCAACTTAAGTCAACCTTGATTGATTATATCTAAGACCAAAGACATTCCAGCCATGACCAGCCTATCTTTTAGGGGTGTATAGGACAGCATTGTCTCATGTCCTTTTCCTTATTTAAGAAGATAAGATGTAATATGAGGGAAATTTGGTTGCTATTTCTAGTTGGTAGAAAGCCCACATAACTGCTCTCTTATTGGCTCATAATGGTAGTACTATGAATTGAAGGAAAAACTAGTCATATTTCTTTTTTTTTTTTTTTTGCTTTTTGTATCACTAAAAGACCTGTCCTTATCGTGTGATGTAAGGAAAGGAAGGTGCTAAAGATGGGAGAGTTGACAGTTCCCTGGGAAACGAACATCGAAGATGTTTCCCTCAGGAAAGAGAAAAATACAGCGAGTTTGTCGAACTCCATGAAAGGAATGGATGGGAAACAATATGCTTTTCTGTAGAAATAGGTGTTAGAGGATTTGTTGGAACCAAGAGATTTTGGATTAGTTGCAAAAGAGATAAAATATGTTACCAGAAAATTGTTAAGCTGCCGAGAAATTAAGGCATTACATCTGGCCCAAGAAAGAGGACAAGTGGTGCAGCAAGAATGAGCATTAAGAGGGTAGAAACATATGGCCCAGAGTCACAAATCTGACTCAACAAAGTTTGTGTTGTTGTGTGGAAGTTTTGTGAAGGCACATGGATCAGTGGTTAGAGTGTTGGGCTCACAATCATGAGGTAGTGAGTTTGATTCCCGGACCAGGCTGTGTGTTCTGTTCTTGAGCAAGACACTTAATTTCATGTTGCTCCAGTTCACTCAGCTGTAAAAATGAATTGCAGTGTCACTGATGCCAAGCTGTATCAAAGAGGGGAGGCTGGTATGCATGGGTAACTGTTGCTGGTCTTCCATAAACAAATATGCCCAGACATGTGCTTCAGAGGGTAACTTTCTAGGTGCAATCCTACTGTCATTTATGACCAAAGGGGGTCTTTACCCTTTGTTGCCTGCTCTGAATGAAGGATTCAATACTGGGTACAGAATCAAAATATTGAAGTTTCATCAAGACTAATTTCTCAAACAGTTTCAATTGAAATTGAGGTGGTGGTGGTAGTAGTAGTAATAGGGGTTATAATGATGTTGATGATGATGATGACGTTTATGGTGGTGATGTTAGTGATGTAATGTTGAGTTATGGTCATAAATATTTTTTTTGGTGGTTTTTGTTGGTAGTAATGGTTGTTTTATAAATTTGACCAAAATATTATTTTTTTAAATGCAGTAATAATGTAAAGAAATAATTGTGATGATGATGATGATGGTCCATTTGAGATCTGTGTCCATCTGCATGAAGAACCAAAATAAATTGAAGCTAAAAACATTGATGATGTTGATGGTAGTGGGCATTGCTCATGAGAGTAATTTTGTTTTAATTGTTTTTCCTCGTTAGCAAAGGATGTTGATAGTGATGGCTTTGCAATCCTGACAACTTCAGATGATGGTGGTGGTGAGGGGTTAATTTACTAATGATTGGTTCTCACTGCTTCTGGTTTCAAGTGGCACCAGATCTTTGGTGTTTTAGCTTTAACATGGCACCCTAGTTAACAGGAACAATTCCCTGCAAGTGTTACTGATTATTAATGCTTGTACAAGTGAATGGCTGAGATTTGCAATTCCTTTCTTTGCATTTCAAATTCTCTACAAGAATGATACAAAAATGCTTTCTTTAGAATTTCCAATTATGAGATCAACATCAGTTTACAAAAATGTTTCCTTTTTTTCAATTTTCCTATGAATTGTCAGGATTATTTCTTGAGGAATTCTGGGTTGATTTAACTCTTTAGCATTTAAACCGTCCATATTCAACCAAAACATTCTTCGTGTTTTACGTTAAAGCCAGTCAAATCTGGCCTTTCACACCAACCCTACAATGTCATTCTAAAAATAAATAATTATCTCATCAAAGTCTCAAAGCTATAACATACTCTTACTCTTTTACTCTTTTACTTGTTTCAGTCATTTGACTGTGGCCATGCTGGAGCACCACCTTTAGTCGAGCAAATCGACCCCAGGACTTATTCTTTTGGGTGCCTAGTACTTATTCTATCGGTCTCTTTTGCTGAACCGCTAAGTTACGGGGACGTAAACACACCAGCATCGGTTGTCAAGCGATGGTGGGGGGACAAACACAGACATGCAAACATATACACACACATACATACACATACATATATATACATATATACGACAGGCTTCTTTCAGTTTCCAACTACCAAATTCACTCACAAGGCTTTGGTCGGCCCGAGGCAAAAGTAGAAGACACTTGCCCAAGGTGACATGCAGTGGGACTGAACCCGGGACCATGTGGTTGGTAAGCAAGCTACTTACCACACAGCCACGATTAATACAAAACAATGTGAATAAATAATCATTACATTAACCAGAGTAATTGGAATGCTAAAGGGTTAATCAGTTATTCTGTTGCTTAACCAAATTTAGTGGATTTGAATCTATGTCAACAAAATTCCTCTGACCCTTGCCTGCATGGAAAAGTAGATGTTAAATCAATGGCGAATATAGATTAAAGTGAACTGGTGAATCTATTTAACATTTAATGTGTAAAACCAGAACATTGACTCCTCTAAATTCTTAAATTATTCCAATCATCAATACCTTGTAGCATTTTGATGCAGAACCATTATAATTATCTGCTTATTAACCCCTATTTGTGTCCACAGTTGTGAGGGGGGAGTGAGCTGTTGTGGCAAAGAAGTAAAACTCAAAATATCCTTTGAGCTCCAAATACTTTTATGTTAATGAAGGAATTTTCCTTTTGTCTTCTACTTCAATGAGTTTTTTTTGTTTTTAATTCTTAATAGCAAAATTTGCCTCTTGGAATTTACATTTTCTGTTACACTCCACTTATATGAAAGTTGAAGAATTCAAATTTATTTTATATTTATTTTTTGAATTTCTCTTGTTTTCTCTGTTGACATTACAAAACCTTAGGTTCATAATTGTATTGTAGCCTAAAAGAAATTATTATTATTATTATTATTATTATTATTATTTTTATTGTTGTTTTTTTCTTTTTTCTCATGATCTGTGTATTTCATCTAATTTGCCTTCCGGCTATATTCAGAAACCATATCTCACTTTATAGTGTATAGATGTGCACTGTATATATATATATATATATATATATATATATATAGTGTGTGTGTTGTGTATATTGTGTGTTTGCATATGTGTGTGTATATATATTTATATAAAATATGTGTATATACATATATATGTATACACACACAAACACATACTGTATTTGTTGCAAAAATATTTTCTTCATACTTTCTTTCCATTATTTTCTTTAGAATGAAGATTTTGGAAATATGCGTGTTTGTGTGTGTGTGTGT
>NC_068997.1:9715344-9717463 GCF_001194135.2 Octopus bimaculoides
ATATATATATATATATATATATATATATATATATACTCTTTTACTTTTTTCAGTCATTTGACTGTGGCCATGCTGGAGCACTGCCTTTAGTTGAACAAATCGACCCCAGGCTTATTCTTTGAAAACCTAGTACTTATTTTATCAGTCTCTTTTGCTGAACCACTAAGTTATGGGGACTTAAACACACCAGCATCGATTGTCAAGCGATGTTGGGGGGGACAAACACAGACACACAAATACACACACACACACACATATATATATACATATATACTATGGGCTTCTTTCAGTTTCTGTTTACCAAATCCACTCACAAGGCTTTGGTCGGCCCGAGGCTATAGTAGAAGACACTTGCCCAAGGTGCCATGCAGTGGGACTGAACCCATAAATGATGATGATGGTGATGTTGATGATGATGTTCGTGATGATGATGGCAATGATGATGATCATGGCGATGATAATGTTGGTGATGATGATGGCAATGATGATGATGATGGCATGATGATGTTGATGGTGATGATGATGATGGTGATGATGATGATGATGAATCCTCAATGATATGATTGAAAATCAGTCATTTTCATTCTATTAAATCAACAAATAGATTTTTCTGAAGAGCAAAAAATTATTTTCTTCATGTATTTCAGCCAAATATTTGTATGATTGTGAGTGCAACATACTAACCACTGGACAACATGCCTTTGCAGTGTGCGACTAGGCCGGCCCATTAAATTACTGGTACAATCCATCAAATGATCTATAATGCTTATTTCTTCTCAGTTTCACTGGCAAGGCTTGGTTGACCTGAGGCTATTGTGATTGATATTTGCCCAAAATGCCCTGTAGTCAGATTGAACCTGGAGTCACATGATTGTGAATTGAACATCTTAACCACTTGGCTATACTGCACCTACAACTACACAATTTAACTACACAAAGCATGCAGTCTGATTTGTCTCACTTTATACATATGCGCACATATATTTGTGCACACACACATACACACACATCTTACACAACCTTAGACATACAGGAACACACATACATAGACGCAAACATATATTGTGACACATGCCCACATAGTTTCACACAATCTCACGCATACAGGGGCACACACTTAGACACATACATACATACATACATATACAGGTACATGCACTTATATATACACACATGCGTTACACACATACATACACATTACACATACTCAGATGCATAGAGTCTCACACAGCTTCATGCATACAAGAACACAAACCATCATAGACATGCACATGTGCATAGCTACAGAGGCACACACATAAATGCATTACACACATACAGAGGCACATACATATTCACTAACTCACACACACACACACACACACACATCTAACACAGCCTCACACATTCAGGAACACGTACACATACGTAACCAAATTAAACATATTCATAGCCACACACATACAGGTGCACACACATGCACAAACACACATAACCTTGTATGCAATCATTACAATCTCTCTCTCCGTTATCACCGAAAGTTTGGTTGCCTTCCCTATCTTAATTAATATTAAATAATACATATAGATTCTTTTTCATTTCATCCCAGCAGACCCTGAGAAAAGAGGCATTCATGTGCTAACTATTGCAGCATTGGCCCTGCTGTTGCAGCCCTCTGCTTGACGAGCGCTCATTAAGATAAGCGGTGTAAAGCCTTGATGTACGACTGATAACCATCTGAAATTGGCAGAGACCACTGACCATATCACAGATCATAGTTTCTGATTGTTGTAATGCTTGTAATGCCTGTAGTTATCATCTGCTAACTAGAAAGAGTATATATATATTTGTGTGTGTATGTGTGAGCGTGTGAGTATATAGACAAATATATATATATATATGTTTGTGTGTGCATGCATGTTTATGTTAATATATATACATGTGTGTACACATACACACACATATATTTACATATGCATATGTACACATACATATGTATATATATATATATATGCATTGTGTATATATATATATATATATATATATGTATATACACACACACACACACACACACACAGACACATATGCATATATTATTACATTATCTATCTGTCTATCTATCCATGTATATATATATATA
>NC_068997.1:9718561-9719082 GCF_001194135.2 Octopus bimaculoides
AGTAGAAGACACTTTCCCAATGTACCACACAATGGGGCTGAACTCAGAACCATGCGGTTGGTACGCGAGCTACTTACCACACAGCCACTCCTGCACCTATTTATAGTAAATATGTGAAACCCTCCTCTTCCCATTTACTGCCTTTGACATCAATTCTTCTAATCAGACCCTCATTAATTCATATGCATGTATATATATATATATATATATATATATATATATATTGACCTTTTCCTACGTTGTGTGTATGTGTATATGCACACATGCATGTGCACACATGTATATGCACACATGCATGTGCACACACTCATATATATAGTATGTGGAATGCTTCCTGAGATATTTTCCTTCAGCCATATTGTTGATGTTCCTAATTAGCATCAGTACAGTCAGCCTGCCCACCTCTCTCTCTCTTATACTGTTTGTGTGTGAGTGTGTGTATATATTTTAGTTATGCACATATGTATATATATATGTGTGTGTGTGTGTATTACTATATATATATATATATATATATATAT
>NC_068997.1:9719092-9721336 GCF_001194135.2 Octopus bimaculoides
TATATATATATACATATAGCAATAAGAAAATGGGTTGAATATGTGGTATTCATCAACTTGCAGACATTGTATTATGTCAATTTACTTGTTTATTTTTTATCTAAGAGGACAATAAGAACAATACAGAAATACATGTGACATACTATGTCATATCAGTAATTAAAAAAGGACATCTAGTGACCGGAGATGGGACAATGTCTTACAGCTGTTTCAGGAGCCTACAATGGAGATAAGACAGGTCTGAGTATGCGATCTACTTTACATGACATTCTCAGGATCTCAGCAGCTATTGCTAATAACCCTACTGCTTCTCTAGCCATCTCTTCCAAGTAAAAGAGCTACACAAGTACTTAGCTTGAAATAATAGCTCACTCTATTTG
The DNA here is from genome assembly GCF_001194135.2 of Octopus bimaculoides. Taxonomy (NCBI): domain Eukaryota; kingdom Metazoa; phylum Mollusca; class Cephalopoda; order Octopoda; family Octopodidae; genus Octopus; species Octopus bimaculoides. The sequence goes on from NC_068997.1 coordinate 9,719,473, forward strand.
GCATTCATTGAGCTGGAGACTGGAGAAGATATCTGATAGGGTTCCATGTTCTTTAGTCCAGTGGTTACTGAGAATATTAAAGATGTGCTTTTGATAGTTCAATGGCTGATCCTTCTGTTGGGTCTGTTTGGGGTACACACTCCCCCTCTCTCTCTCTCTCTCTTCTGTGCATTCTCCTCATTCAGTAAGCACGTCTAGTACTATTTCCATGCCTCTTTCTTTTCAGCATCAACGATGGCCATCTTCTGCTGTCAGTCCTCCCCAACAACAATAACTTGACTCTCCTCGTCACACTGTTTTGCAGTTTGAAACTGATCACACTCGGATCTTCATAAAATGCTTTCTACTATAGGCACAAGGTTTGAAATTTTATGGGAGGAAGGTAGTTGATTACATTGACCCCCAATGCTTAACTGATACTTATTTTATCAACCCTGAATAGATAAAAGGCAAAGTTGACCTCAGCAGTATTTGAACTCAGAACTTAAGGTCAGAAGAAGTGTTGTTGAGCACTTTGTCCATCATGCTAATAATTCTGCCAGATCATTGTCTTGTGATCTTCATATATCTAATTCACAGACTCGTCATTATATGTATCAATTTCACAATTGTTACCTTAATAAAAGCTAATGGGTTTGTATTCTAAGTAAGAAGTACAAAAATAGCGCTTGCTTCAGTCTGCTTGGCTGTCAATAGGTTTCAAATTTTTACTACATTTTGAATGGTTAGACCTTTGGAAGAACATTGAACACTGAAAAATCAAACATGAAAATATTCAATGCTGAGCAAAACAAAGCAAATCTATTCCTTTCCAAATGTGTATAACCACAGGAAAAAATTTAGTTTAAAACTAAAACACAAAACAACAAAATTACTAGAAACTGAATTGGACTAGTATTGAACCCTTGTGTTGAGTTCACAGCCTGTTCCATATATTAAGTTTGATTGAAATTTATTTTTTAAATAATAAGAAAAGAGAGAGAAAAAAAATTAAGTTCTCTTTTGAAATAATCAACCTCTGTAACTTATTTTTACTCTGCTTTCCATAAAATTATCAAAATATATATATAAAAAAAAAGCAAACAAATGAACAAGCTTAAATTTAATGGATCACGATTTTCAAATTAGCAGCAGTTTATGTTGTGCTTCTATTAATCTATAATTCTCTTCTGATATAGATTTTTATCAAATTGATTTATTTTCCTCCCTCTCTCTGTCTGTCTATCTGTCTTTCTCTCTCTCTCTCCTGCTTCTCCTGATATTCCTCCTCCTCCTCCTCCTTCCTCTTCTTTCCATCCTTCCTCTATGCCGACTAGCATGCTGTTAGTTATCGATTTATTCGTCATGATGTGCACCTGCAGTTGTTTGACAGTTCCAATGGTTAATGCAAAAGAGAGAATTTCATAATTATTTACTTAACATTGTTATATAAATTTAATACACTCGTTTTAACTGCAACCAACCTGTCCATAAACCTTTTGTGTTTTTCGTTGTTGTTGCTGTTGTTGTATGAAAAATATATTTCTTTGCCTCTCTCTCTCTCTATTATGTTTTCGGTTAATTTTTCATTCACCAACCAAAGTTTTATGGTACTCTGAGCCTATTTATTTAAAATACCTCTGACTTGCATTGATGAAAAACGAAACAAAAACCACAGCAACAACAACGCCAACAACAAAGCAAAATGGTATAAAACGGAAATCCAAACCGAAACCCAAACAAGAGAAATTAAAGCCAAGTTCAGCATGGTTAATTGATTTTCTGTCCATTAGTGAACTGGAGCTGAAAGAGTCATCAATGATTCAGACCTCACACCCATCATGTGAGGTAGACATACTGGCTGATTAACCCTATGGTGATGGCG
>NC_068997.1:9721346-9722067 GCF_001194135.2 Octopus bimaculoides
TCCTGATTTTGTTTCTCTATCTTCCTGTGAGTCAAAGCCTTTCCACTGCAGGAAAGAGGAATACAGTGGAATATTCTACCTATTTTATAATAAAAGTATATATTTATTTTTGTTTTACAAAAAAAAAAAAACCCCACAGAAAAAAAAACAGACATTAAAAAAATGGGGAAAAATAAAAAGGAAAATGAAATATAAATACCACAATGAGAATAGTATTAGTTACCATTGTGTAGAAGTTTATAATGGGTGTGAAGATGCTTTGTGTGTTTATGTGTGCATGTGTGTATATGTAGGGTTTTCTATACACACACACACACACACACATATATGTTTAAATGACTGTATGTAATAGGTTTGTGTAGGCATGTATGCATTTTTATATTTTGATTAAATGTGTAGAGTATATATATGTGTCTGTTTGTGGATATATGTTGTGTGTGTATGTGCACACACATGCATGCACACACATATTGAGTAGCATGCTTTGATAGGATACACTTCATCAGAATTTTTTGACTCAGGCCTTGTAAAACATTCCATTCCTGTTTCCTTGTTGTATAAACCATGTTTCCGAAGCAAGGACAAGCTAGATTGCCGCGGTAATGGTACATATAATACCAGAATAAAGACAAAATCAAAAATTGATATTATTAATGTATATCAAATATTAAATTGTCAACATTTGGTTTTGTCTATATCCTGCATATATTGCGGATATACA
>NC_068997.1:9722584-9727384 GCF_001194135.2 Octopus bimaculoides
ACACACACACACACACACACACACACACACACACACACACACACACACACACATCATGATGATGATCATCATCATTTAACGTGCATTGTCCATGCTGGCATGGCTTGGATGGTTTGACCAGGGCTGGGCAAGCTGGAAGGCTACTCCAGATGCCAGCCTGATTTGGCATGGTTTCTACAACTGGATGCCCTTCCTAATGCCAACTACTCCAAGAGTGTAATGGGTGCTTTTACGTGCCATTGGCACAGGTGCCATTTGCATGACACCTGTATCTGCCACAACTGTGATTTTGCTCGGCTTGATGGGTCTTCTTCTCAAGCACAACATAATGTCAAAGGTCTCAGTCAGTGCCTCCAGGAGGCCCAATACTCAAAAGGAGCTCAGCCACTTTGCCTCCATGAAGCCCAATGCCCGAAAGGTGCTTTTTATATGCCACTGGCCCAGATGCCAGTTAGGTGGCACCTGCATCAGCCACAACTACAATTTCACTTGACTTGATGGGTCTTCTCAAGTGCAGCACATCACCAAAGGTCTCAGTCACTAATCATTGCCTCTGTGAGGCTCAAAGTTAAAAGATCATGCTTCACCACCTTGTCCCATGACTTTCTGGGTCTACCTCTACCACAGGTTCCCTTCACAGTTAGAGTCCAGCACTTCTTTACACTTCTGCCCTCATCCATATGCATCACATGACCATGCCAGTGCAGTCATCTCTGTTGCACACCACATCTGATTCCTCTTATGCCTAGCTTTTCTTTCAAGATGCTTACACTCTGTCAAACATGCACACTGACATTGCACACCCATCGAAGCATCCTGGCTTCATTTCTTTCAATCCTACTCATGTCCTCGGCTGTCACAACTCATGTTTCACTGCCATGTAGCATAGCTGTTCACTCACAAACATTGTACAACCTGCCTTTTACTTTGAGAGGAAAGGCAGATTGTATGATGCCCATGTATGTATGTATGTATATATATGTGTATGTATAGTCTGTGCCAGTGTCAACATTAGTGAGAAAAGGAGACAGGCAGCAGACATACAGACAGACAAGAAATAATAACTTTGCTAATATTGGTTTCAGATTTTGGCACAAAGCCAGCAGTTGTGGACGGGGAGGGTGTAAGTTAGTTTATTTTATCGACCCTGAAAGGATGAAAGGTGAAGTCGAAGCCAGCGGAATTTGAACTCGGAACACGTAGTAAGAAGAACTGCTGCTACATATCTTTTTTCAGTGCAGTAACAATTCTGCCAGTTCGCCACCTTAATAACTTCCCTAATATTAACAATTAATATGTGAGAAGTTGTTTAATCAATTTATAAAGAAATTCAATAGCTGCAGGTCAGTAGGATCTGGAAGTATTTTCTTAAAAATACCATTTGTGTTTTCAAGTGATATCAACCGTTTCCGGAATCTTGTAGTTTTGTGTTGAATTTTCTGCTTTTGCGTCCATTAGTGTCAGAAGTAGCAGCTCTCTGTTTAACTCTTTTGTTCTCATATTTCTGTTAAAACTCAATGTCTTTTGTTTCAATTAATTTAATTATTTGAAACAAAAGAATTTAGTCAAATAACTGTCAATATTAACCCTTCGTTACTGTATTTATTTTGAGATGCTCTGTGTTTCTTTCAATTAATTTTAAATATAACAAAGAATTTAGTAAAATAACTTAGTTATCATTAAGCTGGTGTTAGGAACATAAATTGTGATTAAGGTTTGGTGGAAGATTTTAATTCAGAACTTTTGAAATCAAGGCATTTGTACTACAGAGCTAGACACAGTTTCAGCCAGGTTGGTATCAAAAAGGTTAAGAATTGTTTCTCTATTATATATTCTAACCCTTTCGTTACCGTGTTTATTTTGAGATGCTTTGTGTTTCTTTCAATTAATTTTAAATATAACAAAGAATTTAGTAAAATAACTCGGTTATCATTAAGTTAGTGTTAAGAACATAAATTGTGACTAAGGTTTGGTGGAAGATTTTAATTCAGAACTTTTGAAAAAAAGACATTTGTACTCAGAGCTGGTTTCAGCTGGGTTGGTATTGAAAGGGTTAAGCTAGTACTTAGAACACAAATTAACATAGAGGCAATGACAAATGACCGAGACCATTGGCAATATGCTGTGCTTGAGAAGAAGACCCATCAAGCCAATTGAAATTGTAATTGTGGCAGACACTGGTGCCACACGACTGGCACCTGTGCCAGTGGCACACAAAGCACCCATTATACTCTTGAAGTGGCTGGCATTAGAAAGGGCATCCAGCTGTAGAAACCATGCCAAATCTGGTGCAGCTCCTCAGCTTACCAGCTCTGGTCAAACCGTCCAATCTAGCAGTTCAGCAAAAGAAACTGATAGATTAAGTGCTAGGCTTACAAAGAATAAGTTCTGGGGGTCAATTTGTTCGACTAAAGGCAGTGCTCCAGCATGGCCACAGTCAAATGATTGAAACAAGTAAAAGAATAAAAGTAAAAAAGCCATATGTACATTCAGTCACTGAATTGCATTGTTTAGGGTGTTCGAAAAGTCTCTCCGCAGTAAGTATTTCATAGTTTTCGGGCGATTCTTGTACACTGATCCTTTACTTACTCCCCAGAAAAATAAGTCTGGCGGTGTTAAATCAGGTGATCTTGGTGGCCAAAGTCCCCTTCAAAATAATCCGTTCACCAAAAAAACTCTTAAAGTAGCACCATGGTGATGTGCAGGACGAACAAAAATTCACTGCAGAGAGATGTTTTGAACACCCTGTATAAAGTTTTGCTATTGTAACTGCAATGAATAGTGTTAAATATCATAAGACAGTATTTCGTCTGACTTCTTGTAGTTATTAGTGTTAATCAATAAATGACAAACGAGATTAGACTCGAGGGAATTGATGGAAAGTTAGGAGAAATTTGTAATCTTTAGTCTTTCCCAAAGACATTATTGACAGAAACAAATTTGAAATGCTTACATCTGAGAATTAAGTGTGGGCTGTGGGTCACAGTTCATCAAGACATTTCTGCTATTCTACAATAACTTACAACACATGCATGCATACACACATGCGCAAACACAACAGAACACCTACACATATATATGCACACACGCATTGACATTTGATAGGCAGTTTGAATTGTCAAAAAAAAAAAAAAATTCTTGCATTCAAAATTGTCTGAAGTTATTTTTCACCTTTAAAAACATGATTTTCTGAATGTGTTACTGTTGTTGATGATACTGTTGTTGTTGTTATTGTTCCGGCTCTCGTCAGCCTTGATAACGCAGATCTATATTCAAAGACACTAGTTCAACCCATGCCAGCATGGAACGTGGATGTTAAACAACAATGATGATGATGATGATTTCAGTTGTGATCAGCCACCATTCATTCAGACATGGTATATCTAGGACTACATTATCCATTGTATCCTTACCTTTTTAAGACATGGTAGGATGCAATATAAGGAAAGATTTGGCTGCTGTTTCTAGCATATTCTAGCAACCCCATAGAAGCTGCCTCTTATTAGCTTAGAGTGCATGAGGTTTTTTTGTCAGAAGTGTGACTATTAATAGTAGCAGAAGATAGGCAAGGAATGCAGAGCTCTGCAGTAAAAATCCAATATAAATGCCTCCTAAATTCCAAAGAACCTTTAAAGAGTTGGTTGTTTTGGTTCTGGCTTTGTGCAGTGAAGCAGACAAGAGATAAAGTTTTCTTTCATCCAGCCCCTATTGGCTGAGAGTCAAACGTACGGCAGGTAACTTTCTCAGATCATCTGGTATGTATTACCTATGATAAATGAACTTTAGCATTAAGAAAAAAAATTAAGCATCCTACTGAGAGAGAAAGAGAGAAAGAGAGAAAATGAAGAAATGCATGTAAAGGATTTGAACTTGTGATCTCTGAACTGGTAGTCCAACACCTTATCCACTCAGCTATGTCACATCTACTAATGTATTTAGGAATGTTTGATGCATGACAGGGTTTCAGAAGCATTGTAAAAATATAATACAAGTTTTCTGCCAAGGTTAAGAAACATTTAAGGGGCTGTTATTTTGTGGTTTAGCCCCAGGTGCAGATCTGTGATCAAAAGCATTCTGGCTGTGACCATCCTATAATTTTGGTCGATATCTAAGACCAGTCACTTATGTCATACAAGGTAGTTAGTTGAGGTTTAACCCTTTTGATACCAGAACCCATCTGAGGTAATCTCTGGTTTTGTGATACAAACTCCCTGTTTTTTTTAAGCGATCTAAATTAAGACCTTTTATCAAAACCCAATTTAATAATGACAAAGTTATTTTACTAAATTCCTCATTATTTTCAAAATTAACTGAAATTTAGTAACAAAAGGGTTTAAAATCTGTTATTTTGTTGTTTAGCCTCAGATCAACCTGGATTGAGTAGATAAAATAATAATAATAATAATAAGGGGAGACAAATGTTTTTAGTTCAACTAAAAACATTTGTCTCCCCTTACACACACTTCCTGTTTTGACACCACACTTCCTGCTTAACACAAGCTTTTAGCCCTTTTTTTAAACCTAACACAACTCTCAATTCTCATGCATCCTTATTTTTCCAACCATTATATACATGAACTACCATTGAACTTCAAAAGCTCAAAGACAATATAATGTATTGGTATGTTTATTTTTTTATATATTATTTTCTTCATTTTGTACTTCTTTGTAAAAAACATTTTCATTCTCCCTCTTCTTGAAAATTTGCTTCACAATGAAAGCCGGTTAGAGAAATCTTTATTGAAATATGCTTCCAGTTTAGCATTCTGCCTTATTATTATTTTTCATTTTCCTATTATT
>NC_068997.1:9727526-9728375 GCF_001194135.2 Octopus bimaculoides
AGAGAGAGAGAGAGAGAGAGAGAGAGATATGTTTATATATATATTATGTATATATATTATCATATAATATATATGTGTGCGTGTATATCTATATATATATTAGTGTGGAGGCGCAATGGCCCAGTGATTAGGGTAACGGATTTTTGGTCATAGGATCGCGGTTTCAAGTCCCTGACCAAGCGTTGTGTGTGTTTATTGAGCAAAAACACCTAAAACTCCATGAGGCTCTGGCAGGTGATGGTGGCGAACCCCGCTTTCTCTCACTCTTTCTTCCTGTTTCTGTTGTACCCGTATTTCGAAGAGCCAGCCTTGTCACACTCTGTGTCATGCTGAATCTCCCTAACAACTACATTAAAGGTACATGTGTCTGTGGAGTGCTCAGCCACTTGCATGTTAATTTCATGAGCAGGCTATTCGGTTGATTGCATCAACTGGAGTCCTTGTTGTAACCGACGGAGTGCCACGACGATATATTTGTATGTATGTATATTATCCTATATATATGCGCTTGTGTGTATATGTGTATGTATGTAATCTCTATCTTTGTGTTTATGTTTTCTTGTGCAAATTGGTGTAGTATTACATCCTTTGCTTGTAAATGGTCTTTTATCTTTTCAATAGACAGAAACCTCTATAATAAACACCAGCCTGAATCAATTTCTGGGGGGGGGGGCGGTTGATATATCACCGACAGAGACAAGGCGTTACTCCAGCATGGCCACAATCCAGTGATTGAAAGCAGTAAAAGGAGTAAATGAATAATTGAGAATGCATGTGCAAGTGCAACACTTTTATAAATTCATATGCATGTTTTTACATATATCTGCATATTCACTCTTATCAGCACTG
>NC_068997.1:9729952-9733304 GCF_001194135.2 Octopus bimaculoides
CTGTATCATTTCAGTTTTATTTTTCAGTCTTCCCCCCTCCACTCTTCTTATTAAAATACTTCCCCTCAATAAGATAAGATTATCTTTCCAGTAGGAACACAGTTATTGAAGATTATTGCTTTTTGAAAACACACACACACACACACACACACACACACACACACATACACACACACATGCACACACACACACACATACACACACACACAGAGAAGCATAACTGTGTGGTAAGAGGTTTGCTTCCCAACCACATTGTTGTGGATTCAGTCCTACTGCATGACATCTTGTGTCTTCTGCTATCGTCTCGGGCCAACCAATACCCTGTGAGTGGATTTGGTAGACGGAAACTAAAAGAAGCCCGTTGTGTATATATATTATTACCTCCACCTTCTCTAAGGTGGAAATATTATTTTCAGTTGTGTTTGTTTGTTTGTTTGTCCATGGACAAAATATCTCAAGAACTGCTGGATGGATTCGGATGAAACTTTCAGGGATGTTTGGCATCGTGACTGGCACAAACTGATTAGATTTTGGGATCAATCTGGTACCGGACAAGGATTCTGGATTATTTTTCCATTTTTTTTTTACTTAATTTTTTAAGAGCAGTTGGGTTCATTTTTAGTATTCTTGTTTGTGAGAGCAGTCAAGTTTATTTCAGTTATTCTCATTTTAAAAATCATTTCTTGTTAATCATTGAGAGGATGTTGGTGTTACTTTGGCAAAGGTTTGCACTCCCTGAGTGCTCTTGTTATTATTATTATTATCGTTATTCAAAGCAGTGAGCTGGCAGAATTGTTAGCACACTGGGTGAAATGCTTAATGGTATTTCACCTGTTGCCACATTCTAAGTTCAAATTCTACCGAGGTCAACTTTGCCTTTCATCCTTAAATACCAGTGAAACACCAGTGAAACACCAGTGAAACACTGGGGTCAATGTCATTGACTAGAGCCCTCCCTACAAAAATCAGGCCTTGTACTTATAGTAGAAATTATTATTATTATCATTATTATTATTATTATTATATATGTATGTGTGTGTGTCTTTTTGCCTGTGTTTGTCTCCCCAACACTACCACTTGACAACCAGTGTCGGTGTGATTACATCCCCATAACTTAGTGGTTCACCAAAACAGAATGATAGAATAGGTACTATGTTTAAAAAAATAAAAAAATAAGTACTGGGTCGATTCATTTTTTTACTAAGAAAATTCTTCAAGCTGATGCTACAGCATGGCCGCAGTTAAATGACTAAAACAAATAAAAAATTTTAAAAAATATTCTCTGATCCAGATTTCTAACTCTTAGTCTTTTGTCAGCTTCTTGGGAAATTCCAGATTTGGTATATCCTCTTAAAGTGGAGAATTCTTCTTCTGTCTAAACTTTTGATTCTTTGACTGAACCAAAAAGAAGAAAATAGGAAAAGGTAGCGACATTTAAATATTTAAATGATTGCTGCTGTCTTTCTAATCAAAAGTTTCCATTTTTTTTTGGTATTTTTAAATATTTCAATCATGACAATATTTTCCTTGAAAATCTGTGAAATTTTATCTTTCGAAACTTTTCAATGTGTTTTTTTTTTTTTGTTTTTGTTTTTTAAAAATGTTTTTGATATTTTTATTATTTTTGGAAATTTTTTATTGACTGTCACTGTTTTCAAGTAGACAAAAATGATTGACAATGAATTAAAGTGAGTCATTTCTCATTGTTAATGTGTGTGTGTGTGTGTTATGTACATACATATACATAAATATACATATATATTTATATATATATGATGATATGTATATATGAATGTGTATGTATATGTATGTGCATGTATGTACATATATATATATATGTGTGTGTGTGTGTGTGTGTGTGTGTGTGTGTATGTATACATGTAGGAGTATATATATATATATATATATATATATATATATATACGCATCGGAGTGGGTATGTGGTAAGTAGCTTGCTTACCAACCACATGGTTCCGGGTTCAGTCCCACTGTGTAGCACCTTGGGCAAGTGTCTTCTACTAAAAACCTTGAGCCAACCAAAGCCTTGTGAATGGATTTGATAGACGGAAACTGAAAGAAGCCTGTCGTATATATGTATATATATATATATGTTTGTGTGTGTGTGTGTTTGTGTGTCTGTGTTTGTCCCCCAACATCGCTTGACAACCGATGCTGGTGTGATTACATCCCCGTAACTTAACGGTTTGGCAAAAGAGACCGATAGAATAAGTACTGGGCTCACAAAGAATAAGTCCTGGGGTCGATTTGCTCGACTAAAAAAGGCGGTGCTCCAGCATGGCCGCAATCAAATGACTGAAACAAGTAAAAGAATAAAAGAGTATGTATATATGTGTATGTTTGCCTATGAGTCTATATGTTTGTATACGTATGTAATCTGTTCTGCCTGTATGATTGTCATAAATCTATACATATATATATATGATTGTCATAAATCTATACATATATATATATGATTGTCATAAATCTATACATATATATATATATATATATATATATATATTCTCTATTTCATATATTGAGTGCTCCCTTTTTCATTGACTATGAACTACATCCAATCACACACACACACATACACACACACACACACACACTCGTGCATAAATAATACAAAGAAAGACAGAAACGTTGTAAGCAATAGCAGTCGTCTTCTTCATCAGTTAAGTCAGAAACACTACTTGGAAACTACTTTGTGTAGATACCCTTTCCAATCATAACTTCTATTTATTTACTGGTATTGGAGATGTTTCTTGTTTTCCTCCTCATATTTTCTTGTATTTTATTTGAAAAATTGATTAACTAACTATATTTGTAGCAAACTGCATATATCTAGGAACCAATTTCTTTTTCATGTGCCATAAAAAGGAAATTGATCGAACATAATTAAAACATTGCAATTTTGAATCAAACTCTACATGTCTAAATTATATCTGAAATACAGGCGAAAAATCCAGATTATTAGTATTGCTATTATTATTATTATTATTATTCTTATTATTTTTAATATATTTATTTGTCTACTTTTTTCTTTGCAATTGAAAAAGACAATTATTTTGAAAAAATAAGTAAGAAGAATTACATATATCAAATGCTAAAAGGTTGAATTTCCATTATGAATAAGATATATATATATATATATATATATATGTATATTTTTTTTATTTTGGTCTTCTCCAATTTGCATTGAATCATGTGCCTGTGTATGTATATCCATGTGTGTGTTTTTTTTTTCTGTTTCATGAAAGCATTAATCTATTAAGTTTCTATAATGAAAGTTCAATATAAAACAAATAAGAAAATTACATTTATGAAAATAGTACAAAAAAAAAAAAAG
>NC_068997.1:9733670-9737083 GCF_001194135.2 Octopus bimaculoides
TATATATATATATCTATCTATCTATCTATCTATCTATCTATCTATCTATCTATTTATTTAGCTCTCTCTCTCTCTCTCTCTCTCTAGAACATATCCCACTCCTTCCCTTCTTACACAGCACCCTGACTCTCTGCCTCTCCAGTGTGCCATCTACTAACTAATTCTACTTCTTCTAATCTGGCCCTGACATCTCTGGTTTCTTCCCTCTCCCATTTCTTCCTTCCATTAAGTATGTCTACAACCTATGCAGCCTCCTCATCCACAGCTCTTTCTTTGTCACACCCTGTCCTCCACCTGGATCTCCAACACACCAGAACCAACCACTCCACTTACCACATTAAGGGCACTTTCTGGTACCCCTCATATAGACACTCCAATGTCTCCACAGCATGTCTGTCTATATTGGGCAAACTGGCTGCAGTTGTCTAACAACTTCGTAGAGCACTCGAGAGACCTACATTGATATCTTGATTTTTTCTACCCCACTGATCACTCCATGAAATATTTCTCGGTCCTTAGCTTGGCCTCCAGCATGGGATCCTCAACTACTTGCTTCCAGAAAGGACTGGAGCTCATCTTTTTTGTCAAAACTTACATGTCTTTTGGCCCAGATTTATCCCTTCACTTTTCCTTACTTGTACTTCCCTCACCTACTTTAGAATTACACACAGCATTCCCTGCTTCCCTCTCCTCTTCAATCCTTCTCCCCTTCATCTCCACCTATACCTCACTCTAGCACTTGCAGCTCATCATCCTTCACTACCCACATCTCACTCCTCCCCACACCACACTCACTCGCATCTCTGTACACACTAACACAGCTTTTATATGCATGTGTACACATCTCTCTTAGGCCACCCTCACATCTTTCACTTATATACACATACGCACACACATTCATACTCATTGGTTCACCTACCATATTGTGTGTGTGTGTATCAGTGAATTGAAATCGCATAATAATTGTCACTGTCATGCAAGGAGTGTCCTGGCTCTGAGTACAAATGTCTTGTTTTCATAAGTTTTGAATTAAAATCTTCCACCAAACCTTACTCACAATTTATGTTCCTAACACTAGCTTAATGATAACTAAGTTATTTTACTAAGTTCTTTGTTATATTTAAAATTAATTGAAAGAAACACAGAGCATCTCAACAGAAATATAGTAATGAAAGGGTTAAGCAAACATTTTGAAAAATTTTATAAAAAATCGAAGATTGTAATGAAAAGTAAAAAAGAAAGATACTACTGTTGTTGCAACGATAATATTTCATGTTGAATCAATGATCATTCATTCATTATTCTAATAATAGCATGAGAAAGCAAAATGCTTCCAATTCTATCAGTATACAAGCGGCCATCAAAGAACATTGAGTGATTAAAGTGGCCTGCAGTGTAATTTGAGTTGGCCAGGCCTGATCTATACCGTGCTTACTTTAGCATTCTCAAGTATTTTCTGTGTGTGTGTGTGTGTTATATCTTTTGCTTGTTTCAGTCATTGGACTGCGGCCATCTTAGAGCATTGCTTGGAAGGGGCTTAGTCGAATAAATTGACCCCATTAATTATTGTTTCCTTTGAAGCCTGGTACTTATTCTATCATGCCTGTTGCCAAACTGCTAATGCATGGGGACGTAAACAAACCAACACGTGTTGTCAAGCAGTGGTAGGTGACAAACACAAAGACACATGGTGGAATCAACAAAAAAAAAAAAGACAAATAAAGAAAAACTACTCCATCTGGCAAGAGATTAATATCATGTAATATACATGGGGGAAGACAGCGAACTGGTGTGGAGGTGCATGGCTTGGTGGTTAGGGTGTTGAACTCATGATTGTAAGATTGTGGTTTCGATTCCTTACCAGGAAACATGTTGTACTCTTGGGCAAGACACTTCATTTCATGTTGCTCCAGTCCACTCAACTGACAAAAATGTGCAATCTTGCGACGGACCAGGTTCCTGTCCAGATACAGAATATATATGTCATGGAAATCGGGAAACCGGCCCCTATGAGTCGGTATGACTCGAGGAGATAACTTTATCTTTACTTTTTTTCAGCAAACTGGCAGAATCATTAGCATGCTGAAAAAAATGCTTAGCAGTATTTTCTCCATCTTTACATTCTGAGTTCAAATCCCACTGAAGTCAACTTTACCTTTCATCTTTTTGGGGGTCAATAAAATAAATACTAGTTGAACACTAGGGTCGATATAATCAATTTACCCTGCTCCCTTGAAATTGCTGGCCTTGTATCGACATTTGAAACCAATATATACAGGCTTTAAAATTCAGTTACTCTGAGTTTCATGTTTATGGTAGTACTATAGTCAGACAAGTTTGTACAGTAATTCCTTGACTATTGCGAGTATTATGTTCCAAAACCTCTCACAGAAATAATTAGAATCTAAAAAGAATATAAATACCTATCAGCCACAGAAACCCGGATATACTGAGGAGTCCACAATATAAATTTACATATATTAGCCAGAAAAAATCCACAATTTACTGAATGTGTGATAGGTGAACCACGATGTACGGAGGGCTGATAGGTGAAGTGCAGTACGGTGAGGAATTATTGGATAGCATAATATGTACTGTTGGGATATTTGTGAGAATGAGAATCTGAACGATTGCTTGATAGAACATTGTGCTATACAAGCTTGTCAGACTATTGTACTGTCTTAAGCATGAAACTTACAGTAGCTCAGTTTTAAATCCTGTGGATATTAAATGACATACATGTGTTTGTATAGACACACACACACACAGAGGCATATGTATGTGCATGCACATATGCACACACGTATTTCAAGTCTATAAATGGTGTGCTGTTGTCCTTTGATGTATATAATTTCCTTATTCTACTATTTACATATATGCTGTTTATTCACACGTACACTTATGTGTGTATACATACGCATACCTCCCCACCCATATACTTTCACACATTCACACACATATCTTTCTATTCATCTCTCTCTCTCTCTCTCTCTCTCTCTCTCTCTCTCCATCTGTGTGTGTATCTGAATATGTGTGCATGCTTCTATACATACATACATACATACATACATACATACATACACACATACTTACGCACATACATACACATACATACATTTATTTATGAAAAAGGCACAAATGGATTGATACACACACACACACACATTCATATCATCTGCCTGTTATTTTGGAGTAAGGTTTCTTTATTACCCCCCCCCCCTGCCAACACACGCAAAAAAAAATTCTGAAACTTCTGTATTACTTAATCCCATTTAATCTGGAAGCCTGCTTTTACACATACAGCTTTATGGAATTCTGTGTTTTTTTAAAGAAGCATATATTTCAGGAAGAATTTACTGAGTATATTAGGGGTGGGGAGGGGGTGTTGGGGTGTCATCATCATCATCATCATC
>NC_068997.1:9737621-9744237 GCF_001194135.2 Octopus bimaculoides
ACTCCAAATGTGAAGACAGGTGACCTGCCGCTAAGCATTTTGCCCAGTGTGCTAATGATTCTTCCAGTTTACAACTTTAATAATAATAATAACAAGAGCATTCAGAGAGCGCAAACCTCTGCCAAAGCAACACCAATGTCCTCTCAATGATTAGCCAGAGATGCTTTTTTAAAATGAGAATATCTGGAATAAACTCAACTGCTCTCACAAACGAGAATACTAAAAATGAACCCGACCACTCTCAAAAATTAAGTAAAAAAAAACTGGAAAAATGATCCAGGATTGTTGTCTGGTACTGGATCAATCCAAAAATCTAACCAGTTCGTGCCAGTCATGATGCTAAACATCCCTGAAAATTTCATCTGAATCCATCCAGCAGTTCTTGAGATAGCTTGTCCATGGACAAACAAACTTGACTGAAAACAATGCTTCTGTTTCTGCTAAGGCAGATGTAATGGTAACATATAATTCTTTCTTTATTGGCCTACAAGGACTGCAAAAAAATTTAGGACAAATCAAAGAGAAAAGCCATTTGGGGTTTACATAGAAATGCGTCAACAGTAAAACATCAATTTGCAAAAAATCTTAGCAAACAAAATCCCCCAATGGGTTAAACGTCAGTCAAGGCCAACCAAAGAACTCAATAGACCCCGGACCACTGGAAGTAGCATTGCAACTGCTCCTCTCTCTCTCTCTTTCCTCTGAATTCCTCAGCTTAAAGGGTGCCAGCTTAGAGTAGATCCACTCACAGGAACCATCCTCACCACAATCGCCCACCTTTCAGCAAGTCTACTGGGGAGGCATCGGCATATCTCTCTCAACTTTCTCCTTCCATTTCAAATGAAATTTAAAAAGGTCCAGAGCCACAAAATTTTGTGGGTGGGGGTGGAAAGTCAATTTGATCAGTTATAGAATTTCATTGATTGTTATCTCTCCCTCAAAAGGACGAAAGGCAAAGTCAACCCAGCTAGGATTTGAGCCTGTTTTCTGTTCAAATTAGTTTTCCTTTTCTTTCTTTCTTTCTTTCTTTTCCGTTATCTCTTTCTGCCTTTTTTTTTACTTTGCTTGTTTCTGCCTTATTTCTCTCTCCTTTTTTCCTTTTGTCATTTTTCCCTCTTTTCTCCCTTTCTCTGTTCTTTCTTTCTTTCTTTCTTTCTTTTCCATTCCTTCCTCCTTCTTTTGTCTGTTGGTTCCATCCATTCAACCATGTTTCTGCATTGTAAGTAAATGCATCTCTCCTAACATTTATTGCTGTCTCAACAATCCCTCGTCATCACAGTCATAATCCTCCTCCTCCTTGCCGTCGTCATCGTCATCATCATCACTATTGTTGTTACCACCACCTTCTTCTTCTTCTTCTTCTTCTTCACCATCATCCTTTCCTCCTCCTTGCCAGCTTCTCCTCCTCATCATCCTTCACCCCCATCTCCCCCCCCCCCGTCAATATTTCTGTTATTGTTATTATTATCTCTGCTGCAAAATACCACTGCATTAGTAAAACCGTCCTCCTCATCATCACCCCCTCCTCCTACCTACCTACCTACCATCATCATCATCATCATTTTAATTATCGCTCTATGCACGCATGAATTATACAAACTTGATCACTAATCTGAAAGTATACAATTAAGTAGTACCATATTTGCACATAATCCCCACCCCGTCCATCCATCTTTTTTTTTTTTTTTTTTTTTTTTTTTGCCTGTGTTTGTATCTACTTCAGATTTTACTGTTTTGCTAAAATTTTCACCATTTGAATTAATCATGTAACTGGGATCATGCCCCTCATACATGATTAATCCATGTGTTTCGGAACACAAACATTTACTGATTTCATTATTCCGAATGATAATGCATGTAGATGTCGTAAACATTTTTGCAATTCTGAATCTGTTTCTTCTTCACTAAATATGCACTACAAGAAAGCCCTGAAACTAAATCCACAAAGCTAATTAATTTATTTATTCATTTATATTATTATTATTATTATTATTATTATTATTATTATTATTATTATTATTAGTGTGGTATGTTGGCAGAATCGTTAGTATTAGACACAAACTGTTCAGCAGCATTTCTTCTGAATCATTACATTTGAAGTTCAAATTCCAAGATTGACTTTGCCTTTCATCCTTTTGAAGCTTGTACTACAGTTCTATATTTGAGAGATGAGGAATTATGTACATTATTTACATTATTTACATTTGACGGATATTTGTCATCTTGTCTGTTGTTAACCACTACGCCATATGCCCACAGGCATATGGCATAGTGGTTAAGAGTGTGAGCTACTTACCCCAAGATTTCAAGTTTGATTCCAGGCAGTGACCTGAATAATAATAATAATAATAATAATAATAATAATAATATTAATAATAATGATGATAGTAATAATAATAACATCGGAAAAATACCTTAGGAATGAGAACCCTGGTTTGAAATTTCTCCAGGACGTCTAATGAATGCTGGAGAGTACATCAGCTGAAATGTTATGCTAACAACAAACAAGATGAGACAGTTCTATACATAATTCCTCATCTCTTAAATATAGAACTGAATTTTAATGATGTTTCATATTTTGATATCAGATATCAAGTTTCGTTTTATAAAATTTTGGTATATCACTATAGTCACTTCTGGTTTCTATCACAATATCACAATTTACTTTCACTGTTTACGACAATTTACTTTCACTTTTTTTATGATGGCAAACAGAACGTTAAATCAAAAGTAGTCCTGTTAGTCACTGCACACACATTATTATGTAATATCTCTTCAACACAATAATATAAAAGATACTGCAGAAACCCAAAGCAGAAAACAAAACTATACTTGGTTGTGCAGTGAAAGCACATCACATCAAAAATAAGACCATAGAAACAATAACTGCTTCCAATAAAGGCACAAGACCAAAAATTGGGATGGTGATGATGGTGTTGGTGGTGTTGGTGGTGGTGGTGGTGGTGGTGAGGGGGCAAAGTCAATTAAATTGACTTCAGTACTTTATTTTGTCAACCCTAGAAGGATGAAAGGCAAAGCTAACCTCAACAAAGGGGTGGGGATGGGGTTCATAAAATTTATTGTTTTTCAAGCGGTTTTCTTTTTGTTTTTTGTTGTTGTTGTTTTTTTTTTTATTAAATAAATTTTGTCTTGCTTTGTTGTTCGTTTCAACTCTATCTTCAAATGCCATTTTCAGTCTTGATTCATTTTATGTTCTAAAACTTTATATTTATTTTATTTTTGTTTTTTGGCTGTAGTTTTTTTTTTAATTCCAAATGCTTGACAAGTATTATTTTGATTTATCCATATCAGACGCTACAGTTTTGTTCCTTTTATTTTTTTTTGTTTTTTTTTTCATATTTATTTTTATACATTTATTTGTTTGTTTATTTGAAGTTCGTTGACACAGTTCAGTTGCTGATAAGATATCTTTTATTATTATTGATAAACATCATGTTATGTTTCACACTACTTCATGCATTAAAGGTATGTACAGGCATGTAGGTAGGTGCATACATACACAGATACAGACACACAGAGGTTTATATTAAATATTTATAGTTAAATGATGATGATGATGATGATGACGACGACGATGATTTACTCTTGCTAAGGTATTGAGTTCCCCACCACCGTTACACTTTGTTCAGTTATTATCATGTACATAATCACATCATCTCACTCACAAGCACAACTACTGACTGACTCTGCCAGTGCATCCTTAGTTTTAAAATAGGGTCACCCTGTCTCTGCATGTCATGGGAGGCATCTAAAAGAGTTGGCAACCATAAGGGGATTCAGCTACCTCAAAACATCTGTCAGACCTTAGTTGAGCAGGTGTAAAAATGGGGATGATAAAATGATGATAATTACCTGCGTTTCTATTGAGACTTTCTTTCTATTTTCCTACATAAACTATGAAAGCAAATCTTTCTCCACTGGTTGAATAATCAGTTAAAGGAATCTTAAAATCCCAGTTAACACACACACACACACACACACATATATATATATATATATATTTCAAAATCCCATTCAGTCTTGTGTAACGTCATGTATTCTCATCCAATATGGAGATGAGTAGCAACACATCCATGTGGTATATTTGAACATGAAACCACTGGTTGCCTTCTTAACCCACAAATAAAGTGTGTATGTATGAGTATATATATAGAATTGGAGATAGAAAGGGCATCTGCTGTAGAAAATCTGCTTCAGCAACTTCTGTCTGATAATAATTATAATAATAATAATAATAATAATAGTAATGATAATGATTTCAAATCTTGGCACAAGGCCAATTTCAAGGGAGGGGATAAATTGATTGCATCAACCCCAGTACTCAACTGGTACTTGTTTTATTTACATTATTTACATGCGGCAGATGTTTGTCCTCAACAAACAAATGTAAATACTGTAAATAATGTACATAATTCCTCATCTCTTAAATATAGAACTGAATAATTTTAATGATGTTTCATATTTAGATGCTTTTATTAAATTCATTCAGTTTTTAAACAAATAAATCTTGGAACTAAATTGTTTTGATTTACTGTCAGGTGACTTTTGGCCAACCCTGTATAAATAATATATCCTATTTATAAATAGGATTTTGTTAAATGTTGAATGGTTATGAAAGTCTGTCTGAATAAAATAGGAACCAAAGGGGCCAGTAGGCTAAAAAAACAGTTGAGGGTCATTGAGATAGAGGCTCCCTTATTGGCCTGGATACTGAGATATAGCATGGTATAATATGACATGGTGTGACAGTGAAGTACAGCAAACTGTATTATTGTATTACATTTATTTCATTGATTGCAATGGAAATACACACAGAACGTTGTTATTACAAAATGTGATATGCAATACCATTGCTAAAGAACTATCATATTTGAAAAGCTATGAATTTTCATTGATTTTTATTAAATTAATTAAACTAAAAAGTTTTAATTGGATTTGGAATAAATTGCGATATTAATTGTTACTATTTTGAATTTTATTATATTATGCTTGTCCCTGGTGTCAATGCAAATTGTTATGCTGAATAATGCTTTTAATTTGGTTGGGTTGGAGCATAGTTGGACAAGTTTATGATGGCGGAGTAAAGGAAGAAGAGAGCTGATTGTGTGTAGGAATCACTGTTTATTGGAAAATAACTGAGCTCGAAATGAAAAAGGTTCGAAACCGAAGTGGTAGGGAGATTTTCCTTTCTAATGATAAAAATAAATACATTTTGGTCTCAGTTTCCAGTTTAAAAAACAAATCGACACAAAGGCGTAGGAGTGGCTGTGTGGTAAGTAGCTTGCTTACCAAGGGCCGACCAAAACCTTGTGAGTGGATTTGGTAGACGGAAACTGAAAGAAGCCCGTCGTGTATATATATATATATATATATATATATATGTATGTATGTGTGTGTTTGTGTTTGTGTCTGTCCCCCCAACATCGCTTGACAACTGATGCTGGTGTGTTTACGTCCCCATAACTTAGCGGTTCGGCAAAAAGAGATTGATAGAATAAGTACTAGGCTTACAAAGAATAAGTCCTGGGGTCGATTTGCTCGACTAAAGGCGGTGCTCCAGCATGGCCGCAGTCAAATGACTGAAACAAGTAAAAGAGAAAAGAATATAAGGTCAGAAATATGATGAAATAATAATAATAATAATAATAATAATAATCTTTTCTAATCTAGGCACAAAGCCCGAAATTTTTTGGGGAGGGGGCCACTCGATAAGATCATTCCTCAGTATGCAACTGGTACTTAATTTATCAACCCTGAAAGGATGAAAGGCAAAGTTGATCTCAGCGGAATTTGAACTCAGAACTTAAAGACAGACAAAATGCAACTAAGCATTTTCTCTGGCATACTGATGATTCTGCCTGCTCACTGCCTTAATAGTAGTAGTAGTAGTAATAATAATAATAATGATAATAATAATAATAATAATAATAATAAGAGCAGTCAGAGAGTGCAAATCTCCACCAAGGCAACACTAACATCCTCTCAATGATTAGCCAGAGATGATTTTTAAAATGAGAATATCTGAAATAAACTCAACTGCTCTCACAAATGAGAATACCAAAAATGAACCCAACTGCTCTCAAAAATTAAGTAAAAAAAAACAGGAAAAATAACACAGAATCCTTGTCCAATACTGGATTGATCCCAAAATCTAATCAGTTTGTGCCAGTCATTATGCCAAACATCCTCGAAAGTTTAACTGAATCCATCCAGCGGTTCCTGAGATATCTTGTCCACAGACAAACAAACAAATACGACTGGAAACAATGCCTCCTCCTTCGCTAAGGGAGAGGTAAGAATAAAAATAATAATCATAAATTATGACACGCTTGTACACTGTTCCCATAACAGACTTGCTTAGGGTGCCACACAGTGGAAATCACACAGTCATGCTTGCACCTATAGCTATGCTTGTATCTATCTATCTATCTATCTCTCTCTCTCTCTCTCTATATATATATATATATATATATATATATATTGTATATTCCATATTCTATATCCCACATTGGTTTCGCAGGAATATAAATAAAACATAAAAAACAGACAGTGTTGGAACTCTTTTAAACAAAATAATATATTCCTCTATACACAA
>NC_068997.1:9744469-9748542 GCF_001194135.2 Octopus bimaculoides
CCCCAAAAACATCTGTTTTTATATAAATAAGCTAGATTTCTGTATCTTCAGTTATATTTGAAAAGTTCGAAAGACGAACGAAAGCGCTAATATATGTATACAATAAATGAAAGAAGTTATTCCAAAATTCTGACGACTTTTTTTTCAATATATACATATATATATATATATATATATATATATATATATATATATGCATAAAACAAAACAGTGTTCAGTCAATCAATCAATGATGTAGATATAATCTGGGAAGATCAATGTCTTCATAAATCGATAGCTGTAGTTTTTAAGTGTATTGTTTGCTGGACAAGCTTATTTGTAGACAGATAGATGATGACTAAGCTGTAAGTTGATGAAATGAAAAATAATACAAATACAAATAAATGAAGAAGATGTTACTCATATGTAGTATGATACATTACATATATATTTTTGTATAGATATACATATATGTATATATATAAACAACAACAATAAAAGAACGAACAAGCAAAGATTGATGATGACAAAGGCATTAGTATTAGGGGGAGAGATTTCAGTAGTCAGTCACATTAGGAAACACTTGAATGGGTTCTGGAGCATGTGTAAGTTGGTGATATCATCATAAAAACCATAAATGAGGATATTATTAGGCTTCTGGAGTTCAGTGATGCAAGTTATCTACTTATTTAAAACATTAACTTAATAAAAACAAAACAATAAATAAACAACAAAAGGACATACATTGATACACACAAATATATGTGTATAATATATATATATATATATATATATATATATATATATGTGTGTGTGTGTGTATATAAAGAATCAGTGAATGAAAATAAAAGCAAGTTGATTTATACAACCAACAAAACATAATAAGTGAATGGTGATAAACGCAGGTTTAATTACTGGTGAACAGTGTGTTTCACAACATAAACTGGTGATTTATGAGATAACATTGCCCATAGTAAAGGAAAGTAGAAAGCAGATAATGGGTAAAGGCTTTTGTGTGTGTATGTGTATGTGTGTGTGTGTGTGTGGAGGGAAGTATGGAATCTGGGTTGTGATACAATGCAAAATACTCAACAGGAGAAAGGTATGGAAGCTAAAAGAAGCTTATCTAAAAGCTTTGTTCCTGGATAATACATACAATAATGGAAGCTTAAAATAACAGGATGTCTCACATTTCTATATGTTTATTAGAATGAAGTCTATTACAAGCTTGCGAATAAATCATGTTTGGAGACAGATGGCTAAAAAGCAACTCTGAATCTATCTTCTCCCTATTGGCTCATTGCTCATCTTAGGCTTCCATAGTGTTAAGCTGATGAAAGATAAATATTCCTTTGAGTTAACTGTTGGTTTATCATGACTAGCTTTTCCCTTGGTAGGAATTGCACATTCATGTGCATTCAAATGAAGTACTTGATCTGTTTTAGGTTATTACTACTGATCTCATTGGCTGACATACCTCATCTTGGGGTGTCTCCCTAGGGCTTGTTGGACTAAACAGTTGAGAGTTAAGTGCCCGAACCATGGTTATAGTGAGGAATTAGTGACAGGACATCAATCACTGACCCCCATCAGCTGGTTCTCCAGTAAGATAAGAGTTTTCTGATTTACCATATACAACAGTTTGTAACATATCTAAGGCACTGGTGTGCCTTAGAAGCAGGCATGGCTGTGTGGTTAAGAAGCTTGCTTCTCAACAATGAGGTCTTTGGGTCAGTTGTACTGTGCAGCACCCGAGGCAAGTGTCTTCCCTTATAACCCCAGGCTAACCAAAACCTTGTGAGAAGATTTGATTGATACAAGAAGCCTGCTATATGTGTGTGTGTGTGTACAGCCTTCCCTGGAAACAGGTGAGGTTTGGCAACAAGAAGGGTATCCAGCCATAGAAAAATCTGATATATCAAATTCCATCTGAGTTAAGAAGTTTGCTTCCTAACCACTTGGTTTCAGGTTCAACTTTACTATACAGCACCATGGGCAACTATCTTGGGTTAACTAATGCCTTGGATTTGGTAGATGGGAAACTGTGTGGAAGCCTGTGTATGTGTGTGTGTGAGAGAGAGTTTGTCTGTCTTTGTCTCCTCACCACCACTTGATATTTGGATGGTTTGTTTGCATCCCCTGTAATTTAGTGGTTCAGCAAAAGACTGGTAGAATAAGTACACGACATAAAGAAAAAGTAATGGGGTTGATGTGGCTGTGTGGTTCAGAAGCTTGCTTTTCAACCACACAGTTTTTGGTTCAGTCCCACTGCACAGCACCTTAGGTGAATGTCTTGAACTGTAGCACTGGGTTGACCAATGCCATGTGAATGGATTTGGTGGATGCAAATTGTGTAGAAACTTGTCATGTGTGTGTGTGTGTGTGTGTGTCCCTTCACCTTTGCTTGACAATTGGTGTTGGTGTGTTTACATCCCTGTAACTTAGTGGTTTGGCAAAAGAGGCTGGCTGGATGAGTACCAAACTTAAAAAAGAAGTACCAGTGGCGATCTTCAAAGCACTGCTCCAGCCTGGCTGCAGTCCAATGAATGAAACAAGTAAAAGACAAAAAATACAAGTTAACATGACCACCTCAGACTGAATTAACTTTGTTGACTAAAACGATGTAGTCAGGCTGCAGTAGTACAACCAAGTTGTAATACGGAAATATTTTATGCTTCACAAAAATAGCAGTTCCATTTTCCAATGTTGCCTGGAATCTTTATTGGAAGAGATTTAATGATATATTATTAATTATTTATCAGGATTACATCCTCGTCTTTCCAGCAGCCCAAAATGAATTGAAGACTCGAGAAAATGCAATTATTGCTCGACTAAAAGGAGCCAATGTATCAATTAATCCAACTAAATTCATTTATCATGTATCCTTTATAGATTTCCTTGGAATAAATGTATTTCAAAAGGATTAGATCAGGCTCATCATAAAACCTATTTGGAGACATAACTGAGCCCTTTCTTCCAGTAACAAACAAAACAAAAGCAAAAAAATAAACTGGAGAATGCAGCAAATAGACAAGACACTTCCTTCCACAGTACAGGCATGGCTGTATGGTAAGAAGCTTGCTTCCCAACTATATGGTTTCTAGTTCATCCCCACTGCATAGCACCTTCGGCAACTGTCTTCTACTATAACCTTGGGCCAACCAAAGTCTTGTGAATGGATTTAGTTGAAAGAAACTGTGTGGAAACCTATGATATGGTTGGGAAGCAAACTTCTTACCACACAGCCGAATCTGCACCTATACAGTGGGAAAATCAGTTTTA
Organism: Octopus bimaculoides; assembly: GCF_001194135.2. NCBI lineage: Eukaryota > Metazoa > Mollusca > Cephalopoda > Octopoda > Octopodidae > Octopus > Octopus bimaculoides. The sequence goes on from NC_068997.1 coordinate 9,747,731, forward strand.
AAGGCATCCCTTGTATCACATGACCCAAATCATTGTAATGGTAACTTACTGTATTGTTGAGTGGCCTGGAAAAGATTCCATTCCAGCTTGGGGAACACGCAAAGTGCTGAGAATGCGGCAATTACTTTTCCATGCTTGTATGGGTCAGATGGAGTTTATTGAAGCAGATTTTCTACAACTAGAAGCTGTTCCTGTCATCAACCCTCACCTGTTTCCAAACAAGGGAATATTCTCTCATTACCGTGTATATTCTTGCAGAATATTGGAAATGAATAATTATATGCTGCGTGCAAGAGAGAATACTGTACTGGTTTGGTCATGTGATGTAGATGGATGCCAACAGCTCCATAAGGAAGTGCTGATCTCTCAAAGAGGATGGTTTTGGTTGTCCTGAAGCTATATTCTTTTATTTTATTACTTGTTTCAGTCATTTGACTGCAGCCATGCTGGAGCACCACCTTTAGTCAAGCAAATCGACCCCAGGACTTATTCTTTGTAGGCCTAGTACTTATTCTATCGTATCACTTTTACTGAACTGCTTACGGGGATGTAAACACACCAGCATCAGTTGTCAAGTGATGGGGGGGGGACACAGACAGACACACAAACATATACACACACATACATATATGCATACATATATATACAACGGGCTTCTTTCAGTTTCCGTCTACCAAATCCACTCACAGGCTTTGGTCAACCCGAGGCTATAGTAGAAGACACCTGCCCAAGGTGCCATGCAGTGGGACTGAACCCGGAACCATGTGGTTGGTAAGCAAGCTACTTACCACACAGCCAATCCTGTTCCTATG
>NC_068997.1:9748552-9751680 GCF_001194135.2 Octopus bimaculoides
CTGCCCAAGGTGCCATGCAGTGGGACTGAACCCGGAACCATGTGGTTGGTAAGCAAGCTACTTACCACACAGCCAATCCTGTTCCTATGATACAAAATATTTACCCAAGGTACCTTACAGTGGAATTGAACCCCCCCCCCAAAAAAAAAACTATGTTTAGAAGCAAACTTCTCAACCACACGGCCATGTCAGTAGCTTTTCTGAAGCAAATAATCTAATCAATAGAGCAACTCCTCCATTTCTTATGTAGCTGTCATTTGGTCATGTGATTCTCTGCTGTTCATGTTTCTAACATAGCAACATCTTCAGTTTCTCCAACTGCTATTGCTGCTAATATTCACTCTCCAGTGCTTTCCATGCTACCAGCAATACTAAAATATCCTAATCCTTGTTGGAATTTAACGAGTTGTACAATGCCATTGCAGATCTTGAAGGAGATTCGGAAGCTGACAAAGAAATTGTTATTAATATGATTTATCTTTTGTGGTGGGATTAGTATTCAGAATAATTGGTTCTATTATTAATTTATACTCATAGGCGGCAAGCTGTCAGAATTGTTAACGTGTTGGATGAAATGCTCAGCAGCATTTCGTCCAGCTCTTTACATTCTGAGTTCAATCCCCACCGAGGTCAACTTTACCTCTAAGATTGCAGGGGGATTGTACTGAAATTTAAAGCTACATCTATCTTTATGTTCTGAGTTCAAATTCCGCCAAGGTTGACTTTGCCTATCATCTTTTTGGGGGTCAGTAAAATAAAGTACCAGTCAAGTACTGGGGTCAATGTAATCATTTTGTCCCTTCCCCACAGATCTGCTGGTCTCGTGTTAAAGCTTGAAAACACTAAACTCAGTTTGCGAAGACCTGTTGGGGCAAGCGAAAGTGAAATCGTACCTCCTGACTGATCTTCGTGCTGGTGGCACGTAAAAGCACTCACTATACTCTCGGAGTGGCTGGCATTAGGAATGGCATCCAGCTGTAGAAACTCTGCCAGATCAGATTGGAGCCTGGTGTAGCCATCTGGTTCACCAGTCCTCAGTCAAATCGTCCAACCCATGCTAGCATGGAAAGCGGATGTTAAACGATGATGATGATGATGATGATGATGATGCTGTTTTCATCTTCAGAATAATTTTGGTATGCCTCTTGGATTAACATTGGTGACCACAATACATAGTTATAACAGACATCTGAGGATTTGAACCTACTCCTGATACTAAATTATCTCTATTACTCATTCTCTCAATTTACTCAGCTAAACCAATTAATTAATTACTATTGCTTACTTATTCACTTACTTACTATGCATTATGGATTTATTTGATTATCACAAAAATGGATTGAACGGCTTCACAGCAGGTTGGCTTGTATCTTCAATGAGAGAATAATCACGTTGCTGACTGAGTGGAATTGGTGTACCAACCAATTGTTTGAGCAGTGAGCATGACTTTTTCAAAAGATCTATGCCTTTGAATGGCTATCTTATCAAATCAGGTTTCGAATGACTTTTGTTACGATCAAATCATAAAGCTGGCTACTCGGTTTCCATGAAGTGTAAGTGACCAAGTTCCTAACATTCCTCCTGAGTGGGACGCTGTTCTGTTGCAGGATCCAAGGCCAGCAATTTTGAAGGGAGGGGACCAGTTGATTACATCAACCCCTTGTATTTGATTGCCAATTTATTCTCTCTACCACGAAAGTCAAAGTTGACCTTGGCGGGATTTGAAATCAGGATGTAAAGAGCTAGAAGAAACGCTGCTAACCATTTTGTCAGGCTTGCTAATGATTACGCCAGCTCACTGACTTAGTCAACTCAACTATGCAACAGTGAAAATTCTTCAACACTTTACTACTCAATGTGAATTTCTTTGACTTTTCACTGAATTAAAGTCATCATTAGGTTTGTTTTCACTAAAGAAGACTGAATTATCAATATTGAATGTGCTCGTTGCCAGTGCCGCCAGACTGGCTCCTGTGCAGGTAGCACATAAAAAACACCTTTTGAGCATGGTCGCTGCCAGAACCACCCGACTGGTCCTCGTGCCAGTGTCACGTAAAAGCACCCACTACACTCTCGGAGTGGTTGGCATTAGGAAGGGCATCCAGCTGTAGAAACTTTGCCAGATCAGATTGAGCCAGGTGCAGCCTCTGGCTCATCAATCCTCAGTCAAACTGTCCAACCCATGCCATCATGGAAAGCAGATGTTAAACGATGATGATGATGATGTCTATATGCACAACTAAGGATTTGAGTGATCTTAGTGGTCTTGGCGGATCTGTGAAGGCCATGAGCACAGCTTCTGCTTTTAACCCAACCTAATAAATGGAAGGGGAAAATATTCTTTTCAGCCCATTGGCATTGAGAAAGGCATCCAGCCATACAAACCATGTCAAAGCAGACTTTGCTGGTGTTGGTGCCATGTAGAAAGCACCCAGTCAACTCTGTAAAGTGGTTGGTGCTAGGAAAGGTATTCAGCCATACAAATTATGCCAAAGCAGAAAGTGGAGCTTGGTGCAGTCTTCTGGCTTGCCAGCTCCTGTTAAACCATCTACCTCATGCTAGCATGGAAGATGGACGTTAAATGAATCTATATATATATATATCTACACTATATATATATCTACATACACACTACATACCTATGGACACTCACACTATGTATATATAATAATCATCATCATCATTGTCATTTAAGGTCCACTTTCTATGCTGGCATGGGTTGGGCGGTTTGACTGAGGGCTGGCAAGCCAGAAAGTTGCACCAAGCTCCAATCCGATCTGGCAAAGTTTCTACAGCTGGATGCCCTTTCTAACGCTAACCACTCCGAGAGTGTAGTGGGTGCTTTTTACTTGCCCCCTACATGAGGATCATTCAGGCAGTACCGGCGTTGACCATGTTCGAATGGTGCATTTTATGTGCTACTGGCACAAGGGCCATTCAGGCGGTACTGGCAACGACCATGTTCGGATGGTGCTTTTTACATGCCACCAGCACGGGAGCCAGTCAGGCGGCACATATACATACATGCTACATACCCATGCACACACACACACACATACACACACACACTCACACAAAGAGACAAACAAACAGATTGACAGACTGACAATGTTTTCTTCAAAGATCTT
>NC_068997.1:9752478-9758019 GCF_001194135.2 Octopus bimaculoides
ATATATATATATATATATATATATATATATATATATATATATATATATATATATATATATATACATACACACATGTATAAACTCATTCAATCTTAGACAGACACACACAGGCATATAAAAATATGTTCTGTTTCACAGATAGAGGCACACAGACATAAATACATGTATAGACACACGTACACACACACACACATCTGGACTCTTACATGCACCCGTGCATGCATAAATACATGCATCAGGTCATATAGCTACATTCATAAGTACATTTACTCTTAGAAACACAGACGGACTGACATACTGTCTCACATGTAGTCAGTATTAACAACCAAATATACACAAGCACACATGTGCATAAATTCATACATGCATACACACATATACATATATATAGGCAATGTAAGTACACACATTTTCACAAATACACATATACGCACATATATATATATATATATATATATGTACACACATACACACACTTATGTACTTACATATACATGTAGAGACACACAAATTTAAACATCCAACTCTTACATACCTGAATCTGCACAAATAAGGCATTCTGCCAGTTACGATGACGAGGGTTCCAGTTGATCCGATCAACAGAACAGCCTGCTCGTGAAATTAATGTGCAAGTGGCTGAGCACTCCACAGACACGTGTACCCTTAATGTAGTTCTTGGGGGAGATTCAGTGTGACACAGAGTGTGACAAGGCTGGCCCTTTGAAATACAGGTACAACAGAAGCAGGAAGAAAGAGTGAGAGAAAATTGTGGTGAAAGAATACAGCAGGGTTTGCCCCTCCCCCTCAGTCCGAGTCGAAGTTTTTTGTTCGATTCCACAGCCCTGGTTATTATACATGATACTAATGTAATTAAGGAATTATATTGTAGAGATAGAAATTGCAAGAATTTCAGATAGAATATAATTGGCATTTATGATGCCAAATCTTTTATCTTTTACTTGTTCCAGCCATTGGACTGCAGCCATGCTGGGACACTGCCTTGAAGGCATGTGGCTCAGTGGTTAGGGCGTTGGACTTATGGTTGCAAGATTGTGGTTTCAATCCCTGGCCCAGCTGATGCATTGTCTTCTTGCAAACCAAATCCAAAAACGAAATATATATATATATATATATATATGAATAAAAAATACACATTGTGTACAGGACATACCCAGCAATTGGAAAATATGTAAACAAGAGAGATAAGTACAGGATAAAATACCAAAACATACACAATAAGTACAGGACATCAACAAAGAGTGAGAAATAAATAAACACATGAGAGAAAAGTAAAGAACAAAATACCAAAAGACAATAACACCTCATCAGTTGTTGATTGTTTAGTACTCCCTATTTTGTGCTTTTAGGGAAATAGAAACTGTTAAAGAATAACTAATTCAGAGATGTAATCTTAGATCAGTGGTTCCCAAAGCAGACAGTATTGCTCCCACTGGGGGCTGTGGAAAGATCTGGTGGAAGGGGGATGCGTTGAAGAAAGATGGTGTGATTATAGGGTGACCAAAATGGGGCAATGAATGTAAAAAAAAATGCTAACCAAATAAAGGGTTAATTAGGTAAAGTTTTTTTTATTTGTGAAATGTTGTTTTGAATTTACTGCAGAAAATGGTCTACGTTTGTGATGCTGAGTGGTGGTGGATGGGGGTGGGTGGTGGCACTAGGAATGTGGCTTCAGAACCAAGGGGCTGGCAGCTGGGACAGGTTTGGAAACCACTGTCTTAGATGTTAAACAATTTTGAAATAAATTGTAATGTAACGTCTAACCCATGCCAGCATAGAAAGCAGACATTAAATGATGATGATGATGACAATGATGTATTTAATCCAATCTATCTATGACTACATCATTATTTAGTCTATCCTTCCTTTGCTGTGGATGGGATTTGATTATTATTTCTAGCAAAGGGAGTGACCACATTGGAGTGAGCCTCATTGCTTTGGCAGACACACACACACACATTGATGTAAAATGGAGATATGAAGTCTCTTGAGAATAACACAGTCTCTATTTAGGGAAAATGGAAAGAAAAAAAACACAAAACAAGAACAAAAGGAAAATGACAGTGAATATCATCATTATTGTTATCATTTCAACAATCATCATCACCATCATCATCATCAGCAGTTATCATGGTCATCATCATCATCAGTTATCATGGTCATCATCATCATCATCATCATCATCATATTCTCCGTTATTATCATCATCATCATCATAGTAGCCATTATCATCATCAGATTCATCAACATTGTAATCATCTCCACACCCATTATCATTGATAGCACCACCACCACCACCACCACCACTGTCATCATACTACTATCACCACCACCACCACCACCAACAAATGTATATTTTTATATGGAAATGTTTAATTTCACACACTTCATCTGTTCCTTGAGAGAAATATAACTTATGGACATTCATAGCAATGACATATCTGTTGTCCAGTGAGCCATGACCACCAAGTGTGCTGTTGATGTCTTGCATTTGAAAGATTTCGGCTCAGAGTCTCCAAGGTGCCACTCTTCAGTCTGTTAGTCCAAAATCTTGTATTTCTATTTTTAGCAGTTTTGCATATGCATACACTTGTACTTTGAGCAGGCCTCTATGTTAGAACTGGTTTATATTAAAGAATAAAAACATTGGGAGTTGGGGTTAGTATAGTTTTACCGATGCCAACTCTGACTCCAGCTACCCCATAATTGTTTCTGACCCCAACTCTGACACCATGACTCCAACTTCACAACTCCATGTCTCCAACTCCACGACTCTGACTCCCCAACTCCGACTCTGACTCTACGACTCTGTCTCTGACTTCACAACTCTTGACTCCACGACTCTGACTTCACGACTCTGACTTCACGACTCTGACTCCACAGCCCTGGTAGAAGCATTGTTATTATTGGGCTATGTTATAAGGGGTAGTAGTGGTGGTGGTATTGTTGTTTATTTAACCTTAGGTTCACCCAAATTGAGCAGGCCAATGCAGCCAGAATCCATCCAGAGAATCCAAGTTTATGTTATCCAATGTTTCCTCTTCTATGACAGTAGGGTGTGATTCAAAGGAGTTTTAGCTGCTATATCTAGTGGTTTGAGTGACGTAGAGGCGTTATTTTTTATTTGATTGGATTATTGTTGCTGCTGTGGTTTTATCTATGGCCGGATGCCCTTCCTGTTGCTAACCCTCACCTATTTCCAAGTGAGGTAATACTTCCCCATGACCGGACATGTTTTCATGGAAGATTGGAAATGAAGGACAATGCTTGCATGAAGGTGACACTTGTTTACAACTATCACATTATGTCAAGGCAAGGAGAGAGTAACACACACACGCACACACATGCATGTGCGTGTGCATGCACATACACGCACATATGCGTGTGCATGCACACACGATGAGATTCTTTCAATGTTGTCTATCAAATCTGCTCACAAGGCTTTGGTCAATCCAGGAGCAAGGTGCCATGCAGTGGGATTGATCCTGGAACCAGGTGGTTGGTAAGCAAGCACCTTCCCCTACACATACCATGTCTTTATGGTATTGCCTCTTGTAGAATGTATTTCTTATTGTATGACTATATATATTCTAATACACACAAATGCACATCCACAAACACACGCACACACGTGCGTGCACACACACACACACACACACATGCTTTTATTTGCCCCGCGCCCACCCTTTCCCATATTATCATGTGAATAATTTCAGAATTTTCATGTTAGTCTCTTCAATCTTTTCTCTCTTTGAAAGAAATTGTTTTCACAACAGATATTAAACCTGATATCATATACAATGTAACAACATAAAATATGATAATAATAATGATATAATATAATAATGTAATATAATAGATATCAAATGTAACTAATTTATTATTATTATTATTATTATTATTATTATTATTATTGTCACTATTGTTGTTATCATTATTATTATTATTATTATTATTATTATTATCATTATCATTATTATTATTATTATTATTATTATTATTATCATCATCATCATCATCATCATTATTATTGTCACTGTTGTTGTTGTTGCGGTTATTATTATTATTATTATTATTATTATTATTATTATTATTATTTGTATCTGGTTTTGTAATTAATTATCTGATAGTTACTTTGAAGATTTTATTTCATAGCGATTAGAACAGAGCAAACCAATTTATATAATCAGTTTGGTGTCTGAGTGTGGGGTGGGCGTGGGTGTGAATGGGTGTGGGAGCGGGCCGAGGTGAGGGGGATGGCGGGATCAAAACAAGCAGCACAACAAAAAAAAAAAAGAAAAAGAAGAAAAAGAAGCAGGAAATCAAATGGACACTGGTCTGCTTCAGTGAATTGTCATCATCATCATCGTCGTCGTCGGCGTCGTCGTCGTCGTCATCATCATCACCATCATCATTGACACAATCATCGTTGTCTTCATCATCACCACCACCACCACCACCATTGTCGTCATCACTATCAACATTGTTATCATAGACAGTGACATCATCATCATCATCATCATCGACATCATTGTCATCGTCATCATCACAGCTACTGCCAGCATTGATGTCTTTGTTGTCATTGTTATCTTTGCTGTTAACATTAGCGGCAGCAGCTCCACTTTTGCTTTCCTCGTCGTCTGTGTTGCCATCGTCATCTTGCTGTTCCTACTACTACTACTACTACTACTATACATCATCCATCATCACTATCATCACCAATATTCTCATTTCTGCCATTATGGGTGCCATAGCAGCAGCAGCTGCTGTTGGTACTTCTGCTATTATAGCTGTCATTGATGATGATGATAATGATGATAATAAAGTTGTTGCTAATTATGAAGATGATGATGACGATGATTTTTCTTTTATTCATGGAGTTGTTTCATGGCAAACGAAAGAAATTCAAACATGTGTTCAGAGATTTTCAAGGTTTACAAAGAGGTTCCTGTTTTAACGAAAACGTTTAAAGATTAACAAAGTTGTTCTTCAACAGTGAACATATCTAGAAGTATTCATCAAAGCTAATTAAAAGGTTAATAAGAATGTTCAGTGTTAGAAGTGTTGATTAAGATTAACAACAATAATTTTGGAAGGTTAACAAAAGCCATGTAGGAATGTCCCAACAGTGCTTAGAGCGTGACCTGACAATTCTGTGCATCATGTTTATGCATAGATGAAATTCAATTTCATCCACTCACAAGGCTTTGGTCAGCCCGAGGCTATAGTAGAAGAAATTTCCCAAGGAGCCATACAGTGGGTCTGAACCCGGAACCATGTGGTTGGTAAGCAAGCTTCTTACCACACAGCTAAATTTAACAACAACACAATACATACGTATATATAAATGGATGCACATACACACACACACACACACACACACACACACATGCACGGATAAATAGATATACTTGCTTCTGATATCCTTGCTTCTCGTTTTGAAATGTCCACGCTCAGAATATTTCTTTGAAATATGAAATGGGAGTTTGAATAAAACGCTTATTTTTATGCCCTTTTGTCTAA
>NC_068997.1:9758604-9758901 GCF_001194135.2 Octopus bimaculoides
GTTATAATTCATAAAAGAATGCTCTACATTTTTGTATTGAGTCCTATAATTTATTGCTTCTGGTGAATCATGAAGCTTTGTGATTGAATTTGGTAGGCAGAAGTTACTGCCGTGTGTGTATATGTCGGTGTATGTGCTTGTGCCTCTCTCTGAAAGAGAGAGAGAGGGAGAGAGAGGGCATGGCTGTGTGGTAAGTAGCTTGCTTACCAACCACATGGTTCCGGATTCAGTCCCACTGCATGGCACCTTGGGCAAGTATCTTCTACTATAGCCTCGGGCTGACCAAAGCCTTGTGAG
>NC_068997.1:9758911-9759773 GCF_001194135.2 Octopus bimaculoides
TCTCTGGATATCCTTGTTGCTTATTTTGATTTTAATCACCTTATTTTGAAATTGTATGGATAATACCATACTAAATTCTGGTGCCTCAATTTAAGTACCATATTCATCTGAATCTATATACACACATACATGTATACACGCATACATATATATAGCAAATGAATGTAAAACAAGGTGGACAAAATAGTACTCAAATACCGAAGGTAGAGTAATATGCTTTTGTTAAAGCTGCAAGATTATTACAAGACTTTTATTCAGAGTTTCACATACCTGTTCATCGGACAGTTGTGATGTGTGTGTGTGTAGGTATGTAATTTAGTGGTTAACAGTATTTGGCCCAGAAATTGTAAGGTCGTGAGTTCGAATTCCCACTGGTGTGGTATGTCCTTAAGCAAGACACTTCATTTCACATTGCTCCGTTCACTCAGCTGGCAAAAATAAGTGGTACCTGTATTTCATAGGGGCCAGCCTTGTTACATTCTGTGTCACACTGAACCTCCCTGTGAATTATGTTAAGGGTACATGTGTCTGTGTGGAGGCGCAATGGCCCAGTGGTTAGGGCAGCGGACTCGCGGTCATAGGATCGCGGTTTCGATTCCCAGACCGGGCGTTGTGAGTGTTTATTGAGCGAAAACACCCAAAGTTCCACGAGGCTCTGGCAGCGGATGGTGGCGAACCCTGCTGTACTCTTTCACCACAACTTTCTCTCACTCTTACTTCCTGTTTCTGTGGTGCCTGTAATTCAAAGGGTCAGCATTGTCACACTGTGTCACGCTGAATATCCCCAAGAATTACGTTATGGGTACATGTGTCTGTGGAGTGCTCAGCCATTTGCACGTTAATTTCACGAGCAGGCTATTCC
>NC_068997.1:9760932-9771692 GCF_001194135.2 Octopus bimaculoides
AATGATAATAAAATATATGTATATATATATTATTTTGTTTAAAAGAGTTCCAACACTGTCTGTTTTTTATGTTTTATTTATATTCCTGCAAAACCAATGTGGGATATAGAATATGGAATATACTATATATAATATAATATACAATATATGATATAAAATAAAAATGGATGGTACTATGAAATAAAGTATTGAATGTCTTATTGAATATATGGAATATGTCTTATTGAATAGATGAAATATTGAGTGTTCAATATAAAGGATTAAATATATAAAGGCGAATATGTATTTTCTATACCTTGTGGTATTTCATATTTTCTATACCTTGTGGTATTTCATATTTTCTATACCTTATGGTATTTCATCATGGCCGGTATGACAGACTTATATATATATGCGCATACACACACACACACACACACACATGCATATAATGATGAGAGCATCTTGCAACTGCATCACATGGAAGGTATTGACAAGCTGATTCTTCATCAAGATGTGCAGAGCCTTTTTCTCTCTGATTTCGTTGGTTACACTCTTTGCTTATAACAAGCAATGGTTGCTGCCAGTGTTGAATGGTGCTATCAGCAAGATGTCCTGCAGTATGTGTTGTTTGTTGACCAGTGTGTGGTCAATTTCATTCTTGCACTGAGTGTTTGGTGCTGTCCACATTCCTCTCCTTTCAGATTGCTCTCTGAATAGGCTGTTTCTTATGTAAAGTCTTCTTGCTTCTGTCATGGAAACCAATCATTGTTTTTTTCCAGTTTTGTTTCCCAACTCAGACTTTCCAACATATTTCTTTTCCTGCAATCCTTTTCCTTTATGGTGTAAGTGGACTTGTTAGTTGGTGCTTTCTCTAAATCTTGGCAGAGTTCTTGTGTTTCATCATCTTTGCTAGAATTTGTCTGAGTATAATTCTGGATGATCTTCAGAGAGGCATTTCATTAGAGATGAACATTTAGCACTCTGATGTGTAGAGAACATGGTTAGCAGAAAACAATATTTTCAGCCTGTTCTTTGCTTACGATGAGCCCTCTACTTCCTGTTGCTCTCACACCTTCTACTTTTCCCACTCACATGACACTTCCGTCCGTCTTTCACTGAGCCTTAGCACATCGCATTATATTTCCCTTTTGTTCTCCATTAGCCAGGCCATTCCAGTTCTCCCTGCCAAAGCCCTGCAGTTGTAGGTACATATGCAAGGGTCATTAACCAATTCCTTAGTGGCCTATGGGCACCTGAGATCCTTAGCAGCCTCTGATCACTTGGATTTCACTCAGCCACCATGGAACAGCCTGATTGACCTATTTCCTCACTTTGTTGTAGCTTTCAAATGAAGCCACCCTGCCGGCTAGGTGGGAAGACCATGATTACTTCTTCAGTTTAGTCACCTTCCAACCACTAGTGAATAGACAACATGCTTTTATGTGCAGTTAGAGATACAGACATTAATTGAGGTATCATCCGATAACTTTAAGCAGAGAATTGTATTTTTCTATTTTTACAAGGAAAAGGTTGACAGTGACTTCAAAGTCTTGACTTAGTTGCTTTTCTCAGACTATTTGATGAAGGCAACAAGACCAAGATTTTGAAGTCACTGTAAAAGTCGTGTGTGTGTGTGTGTGTGTGTGTGCATGTATTTATATTTTCAAGTAATATTATGTTTTTCTGCTCAAGGCACAAGGCCTGAAATTTTGGGGTACTTAATTTATCAACCCCGAAAGGATGAAAGGCAAAGTCTACCTTGGTGGAATTTGAACTCAGAACGTAAAGACAGACAAAATACCGCTAAGCATTTTGCCTGGCATGCTAACGTTTCTGCCAGCTCGTCACCTTCAAAGTAATATTATGAACAAAGTGAAGCACGTGCAATATATAGAGAGAATATTTATTTTAATATATTAGTTTAAACTGACTTTTCCATTATTTTAAATTCCATTCCAAGAAAGGCAATTCCTAGAAGATCTCTTCATAAAGAAGTATTTCACATGTTATGGCTAAATTACTGGTGTTTAGTGACAGGGTTAAAAGTAAGCTATATTGGAAATAGAATTTGTGTTATATCAAATAAGAAAATATCTTGCACAAGCAGGAACTATGTATATTATAAAATAAAATAAGATAAGGAGTAAGGGTGAATGTTATCATAAATATAATATTGCATCGGGATAGCGAATATTGAATAGTACAATAATAATAATCCTGTGATGCAAAGTAGTTAATACAACATCTCGAATGAGCACATTGTAAATATCTGATTTACTATAAAAACCTTCTGATGTTGCAATGTCAGAATAAGTGAGTCAGTTGGGTACAATTACTCTGTTATAATTTACTAAAGCTAATTTTTGTGGCAGTATCTGCAGAAATTTTCCAATCTTTTATTTAAATAGTTTGTAGAATAAGTTGAATTGGTAATGATAAATGATATATTTTCCATGCTGCAGTGCCAAGCAACATCTAGAACCATTTGTATGTGTTTACTACAATACAGTTACTAATTTAATGTCGAAAGTATTGGTACCTCTATCTTGGGTTGGATTGGGTTGTCCCTGTTCAGTCCACTGTAAAATGAATGCCTCAGCATGTTCTTTTCACTAACCACAGTCTGATATGTAGGCTGTGGATTTGAGCTTGAGAGTGTACCAGTTTGACAAACCTACTTTGCAATACTGGCTTGGCATGGATAGGCAGAAGGAGCAATTTTTATATTCATACTCAGGAGTAGTTAAGTCAATTACATCGACCCCAGTGCTCAACTGGTGCTTATTTTAATGACCCTGAAAGGATGAAAAGCAAAGTCGACCTTGGCAGAATTTGAACTCAGAACATCAGGATAGCTGAAATACTGCTAAGCATTTTTCCCTGGTCTGCTAATGATTCTGCCAGCTTGCTGTCTTACCATTATCTTGCAACTCTCATATAAAACTGGAGAGAGCAGAGAAAGGGTTGAGAAAACTGTTTAGTACAGGTTTAGATATTGTGGCTTTCTACAGTATATCTGCATTAAGTATGATATATGGAATATTATTTTGAACTAATATGGCTTCTGTTGCTAATAATGAATTTTTAGTTAGCCTGCCAACTATTTGCAGTACCAGTGATTTATCAATCACTGTATTTTTTATATCAATAGAAGCTAAACGTTCAATAAGAGAATGGTAGCGGAGGTGGCTATTAAGTGGTAAAAAGAAAGAAAATAAGCCATCTAACCCATGCCAGCATGGAAAGCAGACGTTAAACGAGGCTGCTGCTGCTGATGCTGATGATGATATATATATTAATATATGTGTGTATATTTGTGTATATGTATGTGTATATGTTTTTGTGTCTGTCCCCACCCTCTTCTTGATAACTAGTGTTGGTTTACTTAAATGCTTGTAACTTAGTGGTTTGGCAAAAGTGACCAACAGAATGAATACTGGGGTTGATTTGTTTGACTAAAACCCTTTAAGGAAATGCCCCAGAAATCACCACTGTCCAGTGACTGAATCAAGCAAAGAAAACAAACAAAAAAAAAACAGCAACAAACAAAAAAACAACAATATCCCTATTTATTCCTGTATATCACTATCCATTCCCTAAATATTCCTTTATATTCTTGTGTGTCTTTATTCTTCATGCACTGAAATTAGAAACCCGAGTTTCACTTTACATTTTGCTACCTTTGAGGTTTGATCTATTCTTGGGTATAGCAAGGACACAGATTCTAAAAATGTCATCAGTTTTGCCCTGTCAGCTCTAATTTAATTAATGATCTGCTATTTTGATAGAAAAACAACAGCAATATTGATGCTATTAATATATATTACATGCTATTAAACCAACCACATAGGAGCCATTATTTCTAAACAAAAGAGTATAATGTCTTTATTCACTTAAGTCAACGGTGCACGTACAATTATTTTTGCAAGTTCATGTTATTTAAATTTTTATCTTTCAACAATGGCAGCTGTTGTCAGTGCTGTTGTTATCTGCAAGCGCTACAACACATATTGTTTCTTTGATTTTTCGGCTTTTCCTCTGTGGGTCTTTGTCTATAATGGAAATTTTCATTCCACAGCAATATAAGTTTTCCTTGCTTTCATCATGTGTTTCTCCATTCCTGACTTTGATGTTTCTCCTTTTATTAAGGATTTCTGAAGTTTCTCCTCTTCTATTATTTAGGGGCTTGTCATGTATCTCCTTTAAAAGACCTTTGTGGGAGATGATAGATACTGTTAGGCACAGATGTGACTGTGTGGTCAAGATGCCTGTTTCCAAACCATGTGGGCTCAGGTTCAATCCTATTGTGGACATGTACCTTGGACATGTATCTTCTCCCATAGCCCATGGCTACTAAAGCTTTGTGAGGAGATTCAGTAGATGGAAACTGAAAGAAGCCTGTTGTATATAGATATTCTTTTATTGTTTCAGTCACTTGATTGTGGGCATGCTGAAGCACTGCCTTTCGTCAAACTAATCAACCCCAGGACTTAATCTTTGGAAGCCTAGTGCTCATTCTATCAGTCTCTTCTGCCAAACAGCTAAGTTACGGATGCGTAAACACACCAACATTGGTTGTCAGGCAGTGGTGGGGGACAAACACAGACACACAAATACACACACACACACACACACACACACACACACATGTACATGATGGGCTTCTTTCAGTTTCCGTCTACCAAATCCACTCACAAGGCTTTGGTCAGCCCGAGGCTGTAGTAGAAGACACTTGCCCAAGGTACCACACAGCCACAAAGCCACTCCTGCACCCATATAAATGTATGTATATTTGTGTTTGTCGCCCATCTCTACTTGACAAATGGCGTTGGTTTGTTTACATCCCAGTAACTTAGTGGTTCAGCAAAAAAAGATGGAAAGAATAAGAACCAGCCTTAAATAAAAATAAGCACAGATGGGTGGGGGTGGGGGCGATTCATTCAAGTAAAACCCTTCAAGGCAATGCTCCAGCATGGTCACATTGCACTGACTGAAACAAGTGAAAGATAAAATAGAAGTGCCATCCAATGGCAGCTGGAGGCAAATTATCTGCTTTTCTTACAATCCATCTCAGGAAGGTTGACATCAAGAGTTCAACCATTTTGATACCAATTCCCAAGAGACTTCCCTCTGTGCTTTGATATGAACTTCCTGTTTAAAAGCAATATAAATTAAAATTTCCCATCCAAATTTCATGTTGATTTATACTTCAAACATCAGCTTAATTATGGCAATGTTACTTTACTAAATTCTTCTCTATTTTCAAAATATTTTGAAAATAAAAAAGAATTTAGTAAAATAACTTAGCTATCATTAAGCTGGTGTTAGGAACATAAATTGTGACTAAGGTTTGGTGGAAGATTTTAATTTAGAACTTTTGAGAACATGACCTTTGTACTACAGAACCAGAGGTGGTTTCAGCTGGATTGGTACCAAAAGGGTTAAATATTGTATGACTATATCAGCCTGTTTGTTTTGTAACTCACCTAAGATGCTCTTAATTCTTTAATCCAAATTTCTTGCTTTAACCCTTTTGATACCAACCTGGCTGAAACCAGCTCTGGCTCTGAGTACAAATGTCTTGTTTTCATAAGTTTTGAATTAAAATCTTCCACCAAACCTTAGTCACAATTTATGTTCCTAACTGTAGCTTAATGATAACTAAGTTATTTTACTAAATTCTTTGTTATATTTAAAATTAATTGAAAGAAACACAGAGCATCTGAAAATAAATACAGCAACGAAAAGGTTAAAGTTAAGTAAATTAAGTAAATTCCAGTTTGATTTATGTTCCAAACACCAGCTTAATATTGACAGAGTATTTTACTAAATTCTTCATCATTTTCAAAATTAATTGAAAAGAAGGCAGTGAATTTCAGCAAAAAATATGGTAATAAATGTGTTAATCTCAAATAGTAAGTTTCTAGCATAAACGGAATACTTGTGTATAGCTAATCCTGTCTCTCCTACAAGTGTGTCTATAACCATAGCAGATTGCTGCTTTGTCAGTAAGACTAACGAAGACTTTCCAGACACAGACTCATGGTCTTTCAAGACTAATGGATGCTGCCATATATTTAACCCTTTCAGAGATTGCTATCAAATGCCATGATCCTTAGAAGGTTATGCATTTTATTTTATTTTACTTGTTTCAGTCATTAGACTGTGGCCATGCTGGGGCACCACCTTGAAGGGTTTATAGTTGAATGTATCAACCCCAGTACTTATCATTTTAAGCCTGGTACTTCTTCTATCTGTTTCTTTTTGCAAACAGTGATGCAAACAAACCAACACCAGTTGTCAGGCAATGAGGTGGAGGGAACGAACACGGACTCAAAGACACACACGTAGATATATATATATATCATCATCATTATCATCATCATTTAACATCTGTTTTCCATGCTGGCATGGGTTGGACGGTTTGACTGGCAGTGTTCCTACAGCTAGATGCCCTTCCTGATGCCAACCACTCTGAGAGTGCAGTGGGTGCTTTTTATGTGCCACCAGCACAGGAGCCAGTCAGGTGGCACTGGCAGCGACCCACACATGAATGGTGCTTATCACATGCCACCAGCACTGCTAACAGCCGCAACTACAATTTCCATTTGATTGTGATTTTGATTTGATTTTGATTTCCTTGATTCAATGGGTCTCCTCAAGCATGGCATGTTGCCTGATGATTCAAAGGTACTTTTTAAATGGGCTGATTATGTGACACTGGTGTAGGCTGCAGCTGTGATCTCATTTTCCTTGTCAGGTCTTCTCAATCACAGCAGATCTCCAGAGGCCTCAATCTTTCGTCATTGCCTCTGTGAGTCCCAACATTCAAAGGTCATGCTTCACCACCTCATATGCATATTTATATATATAACAGGCTTCTTTCAGTTTCCATCTAGCAAATCCACTCACAAGGTTTTTGTCAGCCTGAAACTTCAGTAGACGTCACTTGCCAAAGGTGCCATGTAGTGGGACTGAACTCCGAACCATGTGGCTGGGAAGCAAGCTTGTTATCACACAGCCACACCTGCATCCCAAAATCCTAGTTCAGAAAGTTTGTTTGTATGTCATAAATTCAATTTTTCCAGTAAATTTCTTAGTATCGTAACTGATTTGCAATTGATGTGCTTTACAACACATATCCAAAATATCTTTGTTATTTCTCTGCATTGAGTTTACACGGTCTGTTTTATCAGCTGAATTCCACTTTTATTCTAGTGTCTCATTATAAATGATAAAAAAAAAGGAAACAGAAAAGAAAAATACAGCATTATGTTAGAAACTGGAGCATTTGCATTAATACATATGAAATATGAATAATTAGAAATATTAGATTTAATTAGCTGACATGAAATCTTACCATCAGCTGAGTAGCTGCAGACTAATAACCATATATGCAACTTAATTACTTAATTTTCAGACAGTCTCTGCTTGTAGATGCTCAGGTGATGTGTGTTTATTTTTTTGTACTGGGTTGACATTGCATGGCACTCCGTCGCTTACGGCGACGAGGGTTCCAGTTGATCCGATCAACAGAACAGCCTACTCATGAAATTAACGTGTAAGTGGCTGAGCACTCTACAGACACGTGTACCCTTAACGTAGTTCTTGGGGAAATTTAGTGTGACACAGAGTGTGACAAGGCTGGCCCTTAGAAATAAAAGTACAATAGGAAGAAGGAGTGAGAGAAAGCTGTGGCAAAAGAGTACAGCAGAGTTTGCTCTTCCCCCACCCTACCGGAGCCTTGTGGAACTTTAGGTGTTTTTGCTCAATAAACACTCACAATGCCTAGTCTAGGAATCGAAACTGCGATCCTACGACTGCGAGTCCGCTGCTCTAATCATTGGACCATTGCGCCTGCACACTGGGTTGACATCAAGTCACTGGTGATGTTAGTGTTTTATTCTGACATAATTTATCAACAGATGGCGCTAGTTGCAAAACAAGGAGTTGTAGCACTTTACCCACCTTTGACTTTTTATTTGTTTCAGTCATTGGACTGTGACCATGCTGGAGCATCATTTTCAAGGGTTTAATTGGAGAAATTGACCCCAATACTATTTTTTTTAAAGCCAGGCTCTTATTCTATTGGTCTCATTTGCCAATCCAATAAGTTATGGGAACATAAACAAACCAACACTGGTTGACAAGTATTGGTGAACACACACACACACCCTATATATATATAGTGGTTAATAATGATTACAATAATAATAGTAATAATGATAATGAGAATATGAGCAATAGTAAGAAACATAATAAAGTATACATAAAGAGATATAATATACCTAAGAATAACAATTTAATACCGATGATGTCTACTAATAATGATAATATAAAAAATATAAAAAATAAAAAAGATATTATATGGTTAATTATTTCGTGCGGGGATCAAGTTATGCATAATTTATAAATTTTAATTCTTAATATTACAAAGTATAATTTTTATTCTTAATTTTTTATTGTTAATTTCTAATTTGTAATTTTTAATCTTTAACACTTAATTGTGTTGCTTATTTTTAAAGGGATGTAAAATTAGATATATATTATTTTGAAATAGAACCTGAAGAGATGTTGGAATAATTGTAAATCTGATGATTGCATATATGCATTTATGTATATATATATATAGGTATACAGTTGTGTATATGTATAATAATTGTAATCTTTCAATACTGAAAAACATGTAGTTCCTTCATATTTAATAAATATAAGTATTAACTAAAGTATGATGTAATTAATGAAGTATATTATATAACTTGCTGGTAATTTTGGTTATATCCTTTAAATGTTGAATATATATGTATATATTATTTCACAGTGGAACACCAAAGTGAAGAGCTGTTCTCCAGCAAAGCTAGAGATTGTAGAAAATGGTAAGAAGAAGAAAATATCAGGATATGAAGTAATCTTAGCAGACACCATATTGTTTCCTGAAGGTGGCAGACAGGTAAAGATCAATACATACTTTCTCTTTTGTTTGTTTCATAGAATTGTTTATTTGTTCGAAACGAAGGCTTAAGGGCTCCAGCTGGTCTTGTCAGTAAGATGACGAATAAATAATTGAAGAGTTAATTGACTGCTCATATCATGTTACAATCATAATAATCAACCACTGGGTGTTTCTGTCTCACGACCAAGGATGCATATGACCAGTTACTTGGTTTCCATCGAATATAAGTGCCTGAGTGCATAACATGACCCCTGAATGGGATGCTAGTCTCTTGTAGGGTCACTCATTCCAAGCTTATTGGACTGGAACAGTGTGAAGTGAGGTGTCTTGCTCAAGAATACAATGCACCACCCACTCTGGGAATTGAAACCATGATCATGTGATTGTGAGAGCAACACCCCAAGCATTAGGTTACATGCCTTTGTTTACTGGAACAACAACTGAACTCGGCGTGGCCCAATGCTTTACCAACTCCTTTCAAACCAACCAACCCATACCAGCATGGAAAGTGGATGTGAAATGATGATGATGATAATACAGACAAGTTCACTGCACCTTGTAGATTCAGAGCATAAAGAGCTGGCAAAAATACTACATGGTATTTCATCTAACACTGACACACTTAATCAGTCTTGGGCAAACTACAGCCTGCAAGACTTTCTAATTGGTGCATGTAACGAAAAATTATCTTGAATTTTTTTAATAGTATGGCCCATTTGATGTTGAACTATGTCTCAATAGGCCCACTTCTTGAAAAAGGTTGCCCATACCTGCTCTAATTTCTATCTGTTTACCACCTTCTAATGTGGCCTTTCTTTATTTAAAATGGTGTGGTATAATTAAAGGGGGATTTGGCTGCTATTCCTAGCAGTTTTAATGACCACATAGAAGTTCCATTATTGGCTCAATTCCCTCTTTGACTCACGAAAAATCTTAGCTATATTTTGTCTTATGGATTAAACTTTATAAATACTATAAATGCCACTATAGCTGGTCTTGCAGTTAATCCTATTCAATATAATGGGTTTTTTTAAAAATCAGTGTTGGACAAAAATCTTTGCAACTGAACTCTTTTTCTGTAAGATTTTTTTCTTCTTGCATTTGTATTTACTTAAACTTCATTCGGTACCTTTCACAGTTTTTGGTAACCTTTCTGGTTTTCTATTCACATCTCTTCTGACATATTTTCCTGTTGTTAGTTGTTTCCTGCTTTCTTCATGTGAATTCACACCACTTCTTTGATCTTGTTCAGATAACCTTTCGTTTTTTTTCTTTTTCGTTTTCTTTTTCTTATTCGTATTTTATTTTAGTGATAAAACCACCAGGAAATAGAAAATACATTTGCGAAATCAGAATAATTTTCCTGTATCAAATTTAGTTGTAAAAGACAATACAAAACAAACAAAATAATAATAACAGTAACAACAACAACAACAACAACAGTAGTAGTAGTGGTAGTGGTAGTTGTAAAAGTCATGATAATATAACAGAATGGCGGATAGAACATTGGAATTGCTTGAAAGAAAACAGAAATGATCTTATTCTTCTGCTGTGTTCCACTTAATTAACAAACAACTAATCAATTGATGTGTATATAAAGCTCACTGGAGTATATACTCTCCAGCAGCAACAGCAGCAACAACAATAAAAAAAAAAGATAATATATATTTAAGGGAGGAGAAAAAAAACCAAAAAAAAAAAAGGTATTTTTCTTCTTAACAATGACACCCAAGAAAATAAACTAGGAGAAAACTCAGTGTGTATATGTTTGCTTTTTAAACTCTTTAAATAGCTCCATAACTATCCCTAAATATCTTTGAACCAA
>NC_068997.1:9771915-9772763 GCF_001194135.2 Octopus bimaculoides
AAAGTAAATAATGAATAAAAACAAACACTTAACATCATTGATTGATTTCAAATGTAAATATATTTTAAATTCAACTTTGCATATGCTTCTTTTAAGATAGTTAAAGCTGGTGGCGCTTCTTGGTGGTGGTGGTGGTGGGGAAACAACACCAGCACTCCTCTGCCCCACCCATTCCCCCTTTCACTTCCTCATATTTGTTTTCTTCATGTTTTTTTTGTGTCTTTGTTGTTTTATTTATTATTTTTTTTTTGTGCGTGGTTGCATTTTTCTTTTTCTTTTTAACGTTTTTTGTTTCATCTTCTTCCTGAGCTCAAAAATAAAACTGCCCTGACAACAACAACAACAACAACAACAATAACAACAGCAACAATGACAACATCAACAATGGTACCATTTACACTAACACAGATATCACCACCACCACCACCAACAAAAACAACAAAAACAGCAAGAACTGCCAAGCAATAAATCACTTGACATTGTTCTCAGCTGATTTGAAGTGATCAGCTTAGCTAAGATAATTTTACAAATGGTCACCTGCAAACAGAAGACACATGTAACTAATAAACATCTCTATAAATAGAGTTTGTAACATAGGTGTGTAGGGACCGACGTCCCCACAGCCATGCACACATGCACACACATGCATACATACATTTCTGGAATAAATAAATAAATGAGTGGAAATTGAACTGGTGAGTGTGTTATATAAAGGCACTGTGACTCTCCCCTGACGCAACAAAATTTGTTTCAACACATAAATTCACATAAAGAATCTTGCAAACCAAATACAAAAACAAAATTACTTGTGTGTGTGTATATATATATATATATATATATATATATAT
>NC_068997.1:9773094-9776576 GCF_001194135.2 Octopus bimaculoides
TATATATATATATATATATATATGAATTACTTTACATTTTACCTTTCCTCATCTGAAGAGATCTTTCTGTCATTTCTTTTTAAATCTTGATAAATTAATATGTGACTGGCCCTCGTGCCGGTGGCACGTAAAAGCACCCACTACACTCTCGGAGTGGTTGGCATTAGGAAGGGCATCCAGCTGTAGAAACTCTGCCAGATCAGATTGGAGCCTGGTGCAGCCACCTGGTTTGCCAGTCCTCAGTCAAATTGTCCAACCCATGCTAGCATGGAAAGCGGACGTTAGACGATGATGATGATGATATATATATATACCAGAACTAGAGAAGTTTCAGGTATGGAAGCAAAGTCTAGAATCGAAGGGCCTTAGAGTTAACCTAGAAAAAACCCAAAGTTTTAGTAAGTAGGAAGGCAGACAAATCACAAATACCTTCAGGTAGATGGTCCTGCTCAATCTGTAGAAAAGGCATAGGCAGAAACTCCATTAGATGTACCCAGTGTAAGCTATGGACACATAAGAGGTGTAGCAATATCAGAGCAAAGTTAACAGGGTAAATAACTTGTGTGTGGAAGATGCACAGGTACAATAAACACCGAAAATGTACAGAAAACAAACTTCATCAAGTGCCAGTGGAGTAAGTTAGAGGTAGTATATAGCTTCCGTTATCTAGGTGATCAAGTTAGTAGTGGAGGTGGATGCTCTGAGAGTGTAGCTGTGAGAATAAGAATAGGCTGGGCAAAGTTCAGGGAGCTCCTACTTCTGCTGGCAACAACGGGCCTCTTCATCAGAGTGAAAGGCAGATTGTATGATGTCTGTTTGTGAACAGCTATGCTACATGGCAGTGAAATATGATTGGCTGTGACAGCTGAGGACATGTAGGCTTAAAAGAAATGAAACCAGTATGCTTCAGTGCATGAATAGCAGAGTGTAAGCATCTTGAGAGAGCAGTTGGGCATAAGATGCATCACATGTGGTGTGCAAGAGAGACAACTGCACTGGTATGGTCATGTGATGCATATGGACAGCTGTGTAAAGAAGTGGTGATCTCTAACTGGAGAGAACCTGTGGTAGGGGTAGACCCAGGAAGACATGAGGTGGCGAAGCATGATCTTTGTATTTTGGATCAGATTGGACCTGGTGCAGCCATCTGGTTTGCCAGTCAAATCATCCAACCCATGCTAGCATGGAAAGCAGACGTTAAACGATGATGATGATATATATATATATATATATATATATATATATATATATATATATATATATATATATGTATGTATATAAGCATGTATGTACAGGAATTAAGGATGTGAAACAGTATTACAGTAATTAGGGATGTGAAACAGAATTTAGCCATCTTGTGCAGATCTTGATGCTCCACTTTCTCCCTCCTTGGGTAACTGAAACTCTCAACCATGACTAGATCTTAACAATTAACATACTGAATGAGAAAGCAATTGGTTTTCTGTGTTTAATTGATATTCACAAAACAGCAATTTTCCTAAAAGAAAAAAAGAAAGAGATAAGAAAACGACCTACACAAATCCACTGAAAGACTTAAGCTCCATGTGCTTCTTAGCATAACTAATTTAAAAGAGAATCTTTTAACATATTTAATACTCTGCACATTAAATATGTCGACATTAACTTAGTTATAAAAACTAGTCTTGTTTGATACTTCATACATATCTTGTTGGTACAAAATACAATCATAATACAACAGAAAGCAACAATGTTGTCGTTTAGTTGATGTAACTATTAACTACTTTGGTTTTGTTTTTTTTTTGTTTAATAAACAAGTTACCCCAGCCCCACTTATATAGACTTAGGATACACATGTCACTTTGACATGACTTAGTATCGCCTGAGAGTTGATGATGGAGACTGTGTACTCTTATCAACCTCCTCTATGTCTTTTCCTTCTTTTTCTTTTCTCCTTTTTTTACATGCTGTAGATATCATCATCCTCATCGTTGTTTAACGTCCACTTGGGTTGGGCGATTTGACTGAGGACTGGTGGACCAGGAGGTGACACCAGGCTCCAATCTGATTTGGCAGAGTTTCTACAGCTGGATGCCCTTCTTAACGCCAACCACTCCGAGAGTGTAGTGGGTGCTTTTACGTGCCACCAGCACGAGGGCCAGTCAGGTGGTACTGGCAACGGCCATCAGATGTAAAGGCATGTGGCTTAGCGGTTAGGTCATTCGGCTCATGATCGTAAGGTCACAGGTTCAATTCCTGGTGACATGTTGTGTCCTTTCTCAACATACTCACAAGATAGTGTGGATTTCTACTTGGAGCCTTTTCCATAACATTAGCTGAGACTCTCTTTGGAGTCCCTTGGGCAATCCAGTGACTGCTTTGTTTGACACCCTTCTGGTAACTCCAGAGTAGGTGGAGCTCTTCAGCTCTGCAACGCAATTCATCTCGGAGAAGGTCACTCCAGTGTTAAAACTTACAGCTTGCTGGTCAACCCAGTCATCTTAGCTGACCGAGCGATTGTGGGCAGGTCTTCTTGTTTAAAGAGTAGCGTCAGATTGAGTGTACCGGTTCTTAATTTAAAATCACCAACCACTAACAGGAAGAAAAGCCCTACAGATTCAAGGGTCAGTTTATGTTGCCAATTGAGGGTAGGCCACTTTTCTATGTGATCTTTGCTATCATCATCATCATCATCACTACAAACATCACCACCATCACAACAACCACTACCACCACTATTACCACCATTTCCACTGCCGCCGCCACCACCACCACAATCACATATTGTGCTAATAATAGAAGCCATACATATTGAACCAATACATAGTGTGTCCATACCACACACTCCACACCACACAGCATACCCCACAATTATTTTGTCCATGAGACATACGCACATTATGTCCACGGGACACACTACATACACTGTCAGCCTAGTATATATTACATATACAATGTCCATGGTACATACTCAGCATTTATTGTGTCCATAGTATGTACTATGTCCACACACTATGTATCGTTAGTATGTATGTATAGGGCCTTGTAGAAACCAATTTGAATCTCCTCGGTGGCAAAGATAAAAGAGTTATAAAGCATTGACATCTTTGTGCAGATTCCCAAACAGTGAAATGAACAAACCATGACAATGTTGTTTGAGACTATTTTTATCTATTGATCCTCATTGCAATCAATACTACAATCTATCATGTGTGTATATTGGTGAAAGTTTCTATATATATACATATATATATGTGTGTGTGTGTGCACATGCATGCGTGTTTGTGTGCCCATGTATGCGTGTGTGTGTGCAGAAATAATAATAACAACAGTAATATTATCTTTCTCTCTCTCTCCTTCTCTCTTTATATTTTATATATTCTTTTCTACTCTAGGCACAAAACCTGAAATTTTTGGGGGGGAGGGGTCCAGTCAATTAGATCGACCCCAGTACCAACTGGTACTTAATTTATTGACCCCGAAAGGATGAAAGGCAAAATCGA
>NC_068997.1:9776789-9781241 GCF_001194135.2 Octopus bimaculoides
TAGTACTCATTTTATTGACCATGAAAAGATGATCGGCAAAATCGACCCCAGCAGAATTTGAACTCAAAACATAGCAGCAGACAAAATACCAGCAAGCATTACACCCGACATGCTAATGATTCTGTCAGCTCGCTGCCATTTTATATAATTTTAATAATAATAATAATAATAATAATAATAAAGATGATACATATAGAATGTATCTAGATGTGTGAGTGTGTATGCATATGAGCGTGCATGTGTGTGTCATGCCAGAATGGAAGGCAGAGGTTAAACGATGATGATGATGATAAAGATGTGCATATGTGTGTGTGTGTGTGTGTGTGTATATATATATATATATATATATATTTTTTTAATAAATAATATAATATATTTATGAATTTGTGTGTGGTTGCAAGATTGTGTGAGTATGTATGTGACATGATATGATACAAAAGGCTATTTCCTATCCATAACATTGAAGATATAAAAAAATTAACAACAGCAATAACAACAACAACAACAACAATGATAATGATAATACAATATAAGAAAAATATAAATGCATTATTATGAAAATGATTTTCATACCATTTGTATACAAATTATAAGCAAAACGGGAAATTGTAAAATATATGTATGAGGAGTCAGTTCGTTCTTGTTATTGTGGTTGTTCTTGTTGTCACTAAACTTTCTTCGTGTCTTTGTGTCACCATCATCTCCTGCTCCTCCTTTATCTGTTGCCCTCATCACCATCATCATCATCATCATCAGTGTGTGGGTCTTCCTGATAGCTTCTTTGCTGTTATGCAATTACTTGTATCTGCTGGTGGTGTGCCTCGCCTTATTGAATGGCACTTGTTATAACTAATCATGGAAATCATATGAAAAAAGAAAGAAAAAAAGAAACAGGAAATAAATTACCACCACCACCACCACCACCACCACCACCGCCGCTACCTCCCCTTGTCGTTGTTGTCATCATCATAATGATCACCACGATCACCATAGTCATCATCATCATCGTCATATGGATCACCATAATCATCGTCATGATCATGATCATCACTGCCACCACCACCACCACCAACAACAACAATCACAGCAACAACATTAAGTATGGGATAAATAAATTGATATAAGGAAAAAAGAATCTTTCCTCACCTGCCTTTTCACCCCACCTCCACCTAATTGCCACCACCAGCACCAGCAGCAGCAGCAGTATTATGATCGGCACCATCCTCTTCCCATTTCATTATTTTCTGAACAGCATCATATATTGTATTTTCCTTATTTCCTTATGCTCATCATCATCATCATCATCATCATCGTCGTCATTGCTATCATCATCACCACCACCGCCACCACCATCATAACTTCCACCACCACCTTGCCTCTCTTTCACTGTATTATTATTGTTATTGCCATCATCTTCAGCAGCAGCAGCAAGCCCGCTGCTGTTGTGATGAAGGTTAAACGTCAGTTTTTGTGACCCTGGTTTCTGATTCACTTTTCTGCAATACTCATTTTTCTTCATCTGTTTCCATTATTCTGGGACTTCTCTCTCAGACTTCCCCAATTTACTCACATATAGGCACAGGAGTGGCTGTGTGGTAAGTAGCTTGTTTCCCAACCACATGGTTCTGGGTTCAGTCCTACTGCATGGCAGTAGGACAACACAAATACCAGCACACAACAACACAAATACCAAATATATTCAATTCACTTCTTGAATTGTCAATGGCCCTTTGCCATGTGGTTTTAAGGCACCCCACTGTGCTTTACCCCTCAGTCCGCCACTTTAATGCTACCTTACAATCACTTTCTTGATTTTGTCCAAGGACTCGTCCAATCCAGTTCCAGCATCTTCATCGGATTTCATCACTGATCCTGTTGATACCTGTTGTCTGTTGTCGTCTCAACTGTATCACTTCTGACTCATTGCAAACACTTGATACTTTGTATTTTCCTTAAACACATGAACTGGAAGCTGTCCATTGTTTTTTTTCTCTCATTTTTGTCACAACACAATAGACAGCTTCCATTAATTTACCCAGCCAATGCCAGTACTGCCTTTTCATGGCCAATGCCAGTACTGCCTGACTAGCACTCGTGCCATCTGAATGGCCCTGTGCTGGTGGCATGTAAAAAACATCCACTACACTCTCTGAGTGGTTGGTGTTAGGAAGGGCATCCAGCTGTAGAAACCTTGCCAGGTCATATTGGTGCATAGTGTAGCTTCCTGGCCTGCCAGTCCTCAATCAAACCGTCCAACCCATGCCAGCATGGAAAGCGGACATTAAATGATGATGATATCCCTTTGTCCAACCGTTCCCTCTTACAAGTTACCACCAGCTCAGCTCTATGAACTTGCCCCCACCTCTGCCATCTTTCTCTTACTCCAACTTCTCCTTGTATCAATTACCATCGGCTCAGCTGAGTACACTTACCCAGACACTGTACATTTCTTGGCATCAGGAAGGGCATCCAGTTGTAGAAACCATGCCAAAGCTGACCACTGGCATTCAGTGCAGCACCCTGCTGTTTACCAGGTCCTGTCCAACCGTCCAACCCATGCCAGCATGGAAAACGGACACTAAACGACTATGATGATGATGATGTCAGTGCTAACACAGTTAACATAGTGAACCAATAGATGTTAATTAATTAAATTACGTCCCTGGCGAGGTAATAAAGTCATTAGCTTAATAATTAATTCTGGACAACAAAATCAATAGAAATAATTCTGAAATTTTAATTAATTAATTAATTGAAATTTTAAAAATTAGTTGACCTACTTTTTCTTCGATTATTTACCAAGACTTTCAGTCTCACTACATGGCACTTCGGGCAAGTGTCTTCCACTATAGATGTGGACCAACCTGAAGCTTTGTGAGTGGATTTGATGGACAGAAACTGAAAAAAGCCCATTATAAATATGTGTGTGTGTGTGTATGTATATGTCCTTGTATTGACAATCACATCATCATCATCATCATCATCGTTTAACGTCCGCTTTCCATGCTAGCATGGGTTGGACGATTTGACTGAGGACTGGTGAAACCGGATGGCAACACCAGGCTCCAGTCTGATTTGGCAGAGTTTCTACAGCTGGATGCCCTTCCTAACGCCAACCACTCAGAGAAATGAGGATCACCGTCACACAAGCGAGGTTGTTTGTTTTCAGTGGTTCCAACAGGATGGTGCCCCCTGCCCATTTTGTCATGGCAGTAAGAGATTGACTGAATGACAATTCCCTAACTGGATTGGATGAAGTGGTCTCCTCATTCACCAGACTGTAGCCCTGTTGACTTCTTTTTCTGGGGTCTGCTAAAGGAGAAAGTGTTCCCAATGAAAATCACAGATGCAACACATTTGATGGAATGCATAAAGAATGAATGTGCTCAAATTGATGCCAGTGTGGGGTTATTGCATTGAGTTCCCATAAATCTTGCAAAGCACATTGACCCTTGCATCACAAATGGTGGAAATCATAATGATATTATTTGATAATATTCCAAGTGAATAAAATGTTGTTGAAAATTTTATGTGTATTTCTTAAAAATATATATTTTAATTATGTGTCCAGATTTTAGGGACACCCTGTAGAATAAATATTGCAGAGCATTTCATCCAGCTCTCTAAGTCACTTCTCCATTCATCCCTCTCTCTCCTTCCAGGAAGATGGGTGGGTGTGCAGGCGAATGGATGGGTAAACAGATAAAGAAGCAAAATTTTTGTATAAAAACAATTATCAAAAATTACTGCAACAATACAAATAAATATGGTAAAAACAAAAGCTTTGAAAAGAATTAGATAACAATTGACAAACTCTTGAAAAGCAATTTTGACAAAGTATGAAAATAAATCAGAGAATCTTCAGGTATTTTTATCAATATCAACAGATGAAAATTCATATTTTGCTATTTGTGGCTTCTGATAAATAAACAGGTGTGACTTCTGATAAATATATATTCTAAGAAGTGTTGGAATATTGTTATCAGTTTAGAGAAGCACCAATAAAATAATACAAAATAATGACAGTAAAAAAAATACAACAAATATCAAACGAGCAAAACAAAACAAACCTCAATTCAGAAATTTATATCAAAAAGCAATCAGACTAGGAGTAAATTATAGCTTAGTAATAAAATAATATAATTGATGAAAGAAAAGAAAGAATGAAAGGAAGATTAATGTTTTTCATATATTTTTCTATATTTTTAAATTTTTTTTTTATTTGTTAACAATGATATATAATTAACGATGTTATTTACTGAAGATTTACATAGGTTTTGAGAAACAGAAAACAGATAAAATCCCATTAGTCTAACTGAAAAACTGTGGCATTAGCTACGGGTGGTGGTAGTGGTGGTGGTGGTGGAGGTGGTGGTGAATTTAAATAAATGGTGTGGAAAAACCAGAAAACAGCTCTGGAATGGAATAAATATTGAAGTGTAAGAGGAGTGT
>NC_068997.1:9781251-9783551 GCF_001194135.2 Octopus bimaculoides
GATGTTAAAAGCATCAGCTCCCTTAATTATACATGCTTCTTTTTGTCGACATGCAAGCTGTATGATCCCCCACAAATCAATATAATATAATATAATTCATTAATAAACGGAATTAATTGGAAAATTTTCAAATGGAATGTACACCAAAAACTGTTGATGTGATGGAGCAAACAACTGCAATCATAATCCAATTGTTGTCATTAGTAAATTAAGGTAAAAATTATGTAGCTATTAAAATATGACAATCCTCTCTAAAGAACAGACGTTTGGCTATTGAGAATGGTTTCTGCTTTAAAATAAAAATTAGTAAATAAACATGAAGTTGCCTACTGTGATTTCTCTGTTTACTTCCCAACAAACATTTTCCATTTCTCATTTTTAATATTTGTAAAACTGAGGAGGCAAATCGAAAGGGGCTGGGAAAGGGGTGAATCAGAATCAGACGAATGCCTTCCAATATTTGTTTCAGTTCTCTGAAACATCCTGGGTTCAGATCCTGCCATGGCTGACACTCCCTTTCATTGTTCTTTTATTCTTTTTACTTGTTTCAGTCATTTGACTGCGGCCATGCTGGAGCACCGCCTTAAAGAGTTTTTTTTTTAGTCAAAGAAATTGACCCCCAAAACTTATTCTTTGTAAGCCTAGTACTTGTTCTATCGGTCCCTTTTGCCAAATTGCTAAGTTACAGGGACATAAACACACCAACATTGGTTGTCAAACAATGGTGAGGGTACAAACATAGAAATACACACACACATACACAACAGGCTTCTTTCAGTTTCCATTTACCAAATCCACTCACAAGCTTTGGTTGGCCTGAGGCTATAGTAGAAGACTATAAGTGCCACGCAGTGGGACTGAACCCAGAACCATGTGGTTGGGAGCAAGCTTCTTACCACACAGCTGCATCTGTGCTTATTCCTTTTTTTTTTTTTTTTTGAGTAGAGCTATAAATGAAGAACCAGGTCAGGTTAGTGGATTGGTTGAATCATGAGAGCATCATATGAGAAATTTTGTGGTAGCATGCTCGGCTATATAGATGCAGGTGTGGATAAGAGGTTGTGTGATTTTTGGATTCAGTTTCACTGTGGGGTACCTTCAGAAAGTGTCTTCTACTATGGCCGTGGCCCAACCAATGGCTTGTGAATGAATTTGGTAGACAGAAGTCATATAGAAACTCATTGTATGTGTATGGTGTCACATAAAAAGCACCAAATCCACTCTGTAAAGTGGTTGGTATTAAGAAGGGCATCCAGCCATAAAAATCATACGAAAGCAGTGGAGATTGTCTTAATAACTGACGAGATGTCAGAGCAGATTTCCGCCCGACTGAAACTCAGAGTTTTATTATGGCAACTGAATAATTGTCACATATTATATTACAGACACAGACACAAACACACACACATATATGGGGATTGCTAGAAAGTGAACAAAATCACAGGATTTGAAATCTGTTGCAAGCAGTTGGTAGAGCAGGCATCTGGTCTGAGAACAAATTCTTCCTTTCCTCCCAATAGTCTGTGGAATTCTAAGTTACTTAGCAGTTAATTCAATGCAAAAACAAAAACAAAACAATTCTTCCATTGATTGAAAAATAGGAACACCCATCATCAAAACTGACAGAGATTCATTATTATAATTTTATCTCTACAAGTAGCGCCATAAATTCACAGATAATTCATCTTGATAATTCGTACACCAGCAAACTTGCAGAATAAAATTGAATTAAATTTTTCCTCTTAGAGTCGTCTCAAGTTCACTCATCAATTTTAATTCCATATGGTGATCAAAATTACAAGAAGGAAAAGTCAAACATGATTTTATTAGTAGCTGCATGGCTATGTGGTTGAGAAGTCTATTTCTCAAACACACAGTTTTGGATTCAGTTCCATTGTGTGGCACCTTAGACAAGTGTCTTCTATAATAGCCTTGGGCTGACCAAAGCTATGTGAGTAGATTTGGCAAAGAGAAACTGAACAAAGCCCATCATATATATGTGTGTGGGTGTGTGTGAGTTTGTGTCTCCTCTTCTCTTGACTTGGTATGATAGTTGTAAACATTGTCATCATTCATTTACAATTTCCCTTGGGAACATATCAGGTAAAGGGGAAACATCTCACTTTGCTGGGAATCAAGTAAGGGTTAGTGACAGGAAGAACACCCAACTGTAGAAGATCTGCCTCAACTGATTCCATTTGACCCATGCATTATTTGACAGTAAATTTGGTAAATATCCAGAAGAGATTTAAGGAGAGGAACATATAAAATATAGATAAGTTCATCATCATCACCATCAC
>NC_068997.1:9783661-9784757 GCF_001194135.2 Octopus bimaculoides
CACCACCACCACCACCACCACCATCACCACCACCATCATTGCTGCCGCCGCCACCGTCATCGTCATTGTCATCATCAGCATCATCATCATTTAATGTCCATGTTTCATGCTGGCATGGGTTGGATGGTTTGACCGGATCTGAAGCTTCCAAGAACTGTATTGAGCTTCAATGTCTGCTTTGGCATCCAGTTTTTATGACTGGATGCCTCTCCTAATGCCAACCGCTTTACAACTTGAACTGGGGGCTTTTTTTTTTGTGCTAGCTGCATTATTGAGGTCATGATGCAGTTTGCAGGATGAACCTTGGAGGAGGTTGAGGGGGTAGCTTTATGCTAGGGGATGATGGGAAGTTAGGGACAAAGAATTTGAGAAAGTGCATGCACAACAGAGTGTAAGTGTCCTGAGAGAAAAGTTGGACATAAGAAGCATCAAATGTGGTGTGCAAGAGAGACGACTGTGCTGGTATGGTCATGTGTTGTGTATGGATGAGGACAGCTGTGTGAAAAAGTGTTACACCCTAACAGGGGAGGGAACCTGTGAAAGAGGTAGATCCAGGATGAGGTGGTGAAGCACGATCTTTGAACGTTTGGCCTCACAGAGGCAATGACAAGCAACTGAGACCTTTGGAGATATGCTGTGCTTGCGAAGACCCGGCAAGCCAAGTGTGACCATAACTGTAGCCTATGCCAGTATTGCATAACCCACCCATTTAAGAATATTCTTCAATCATTGGGCAATAAAATTGAGAAGACATGTTGAGTCAAATGAAGTAATTTTTGTGGCCAATACCAGAACCGCCTGACTGGTCTTGTGCTGGTGGAGCGTAAAAAGCACCATTCAAGCGTGGTCAATGCCAGTCCCACCAGACTGGCAAATAAAATGCACCATACAAACATGGTCGATGCCAGTGCCGCCTGACTGGTCTTGTGCTGGTGGAGTGTAAAAAGCACCATTCAAGCATGGTCAATGCCAGTCCCACCAAACTGGCAAATAAAATGCACCATACAAACATGGTCGATGCCAGTGCCGCCTGACTGGTCTTGTGCTGGTGGAGTGTAAAAAGCACCATTCAAGCATGGTCAATGCCAGTCCCACC
>NC_068997.1:9784862-9785545 GCF_001194135.2 Octopus bimaculoides
CTGGTGGAGTGTAAAAAGCACCATTCAAGCATGGTCAATGCCAGTCCCACCAGACTGGCTCTCGTATCGGTGGCATGTAAAAAGCACCCACTACACTCTTGGAGTGGTTGGCATTAGGAAGGACATCCAGCTATAGAAACCCTGTCAGATCAGATTGGAGCCTGGTGCAGCCTTCTGGCTTGCCAGCCCTCAGTTAAACTGTCCAGCTCATGCCAGCATGGAAAGTGGATGTTAAACAAAAACGACGACGTTGATGATGATGATGTAGGGCCAGGGATAACACAGAGTATAATTAAGTTGGTTGTAAATAATTTGGGGGAGATTTGGCTGCTGTGTCTAGCAGGATGGGCAGCCATGTAGATGAGATGCTCTCTTATTGGCTCATCATTGTTGTTAGGGCTGTAATTTTTCCTGGGTCTTATACCATGGCAAACATGTCAGTGAGAAGTGTGTTTCTCAGCAGCCCATTCTCCTGCCAAAAAAAAACAACATAGATTCATCTTAATCTTCTTAATGTTTTTATAATGAAAAGATTTGGTTGTCCCTGAGGACGACTATTTAAAAAAAAAAAACCCAAAACACAAAAAAACAACAACAAAAAAAAAGCCAGCAGAAAACATTTCTTTTTGTTTCACACTACTTAATGCTGTATAAAGTAATCTTTTAAGTGGCAGAATATATAT
>NC_068997.1:9786256-9787480 GCF_001194135.2 Octopus bimaculoides
TATTATATTATTATTATTATTATTATTATTATTATTATTATTATTATTATTATTGAATGAGAGAGCAGTGCATGCCATCAAAGTGACACTGGGGTAAAATATACGAAGCCCAATATACCCATCATGACTACCCATCTGATAAGGGTACACCAGCCACATGCATCACAACCCCATGTGCACGACATGGTGATCTTATATCAAGATAAACAGCGCATGACCTTGCAGGTAGGGCCCAGTTAGTTCTTCAGGTCAAGTAACCCATCCCACTCAAAAGGTCCCTGAGTAAGGGTTGTTTAAGGATGTTAAATGAAACACTAGTGTTTCCAAAGGTGAATTATTCCAAACACCAAAGAATTCCTCTCAACACGTGGCTATGATGCTCCCCCACTAATTCTGCTTGTGATCAGAGATGCACATATCAGCTACTAAGGGACATACTCAACTGTCTTCGCATGTTAGTGGAACTTCCCTGAAGCTTGTGGGCTGGTGCAAAAGTTTAAGCCTCTCAGGGCTGTATTCTTGAGAAATGGGAAGCAGGAAGTTTCCCATTACTCGGGAAGCTAAATTTGATGCTAAAATTATTGGTGCTGACACAGTTATGTACCATCTTTAATGTTCAATCCTTAGCAGAAGAAGAAGAAGAGAGAGTGGTAAAAAAAAAGCCCAAATCTGCTACCTTCAAAAGGGTTTTTTTTTTTGTACCTATCCTTATTTATAGTCATGAATGTTGGGCAATGACCGAAAGAGTAGAATCACCAAATACAAATGATTGAAATGGAATTCCTCCAAAGGTCTTTGGAGTAAGATTATTTGACAAGGAACATAACTTGGAGCTCAGGGAATCCCTCCAGGTCAAGATTCCACTTTCAGAGGTCATGACTCTGGTACTGCAGACAAGTGATTAGAAACTTTGCAAGAGGAATTCTTCAAGCCAAGCCAAATGACAGGTGGCTAGGAATAGATCAAGACTGAGCTAATTGGCTAATGTCCATAGGCTCTATCCTCTTGGTCCTCCCACAATTGGTGGATGGAGAAGATCAATAAATGTATATATATATATATATATATATATATATATATATTACAATTAAGATTTAGTTGAATTAGGTAGTTAAATTGAGGCAGCTTGTTAGGTCAGAGTAATGTGCACACCCAAGGAGTCACTTGAAACAGCCGTAATGAATTGACACCTGTACCTCTTTGTTACTCATTTATACTACACAC
>NC_068997.1:9787670-9788802 GCF_001194135.2 Octopus bimaculoides
TAGCAAGCCACTACACATATATATATATACATATAAATACACACACACACACACACACACACACCCACCCACCCAGGTAGCAATGCAGATAAACACAATAGGGTTTGACATATATATATATATATATATATATACATACACATGATTGAAACAAGTAAAAGAGTATATATAACATGCCAGTTTTCAGTCAAACCGTCCAACCCATCCCAGCATGGAAAACGGACGTTAGGTGATGATGATGATGATATATGTGTGTGTGTGTGAGATCATCTTGTAACATCCATCTTCCATGCTGGTATGGTTTCAATGACCTAACTAGATCTGGCAGCTCCAAGACCTGCATTGTGTACCAATACCTGCTTAGGCACGTGCACACGTGCACGCATACACACACACACGCAAATTTTATGTCTACCGTATGCCGTGCATTATTAGGTCAATATACAATATAATAAATATATCCCAATAGCTATTATTTGAACTTGAAAACCTTTAGTTCAAATCCTGAGGTTCAATGTCCTAACACTTCAACTCCATGCCACTTAGTTCCTTGTAGGTCAATTATATTCTTGAAAAATTTCTATTACATTTCCTGATAACTCATCTCAAACAGAATAGTGTCATAAGGAAAACAGTTTCCAAGCATTTTTTAGGCTTTTGCTATAAAAAATGAAAAAAATTAAAAATGTGGGGAGAAAAAGACTCCAAAAACATTAAAACGAGAACAGCAAGCCACAAAGTCAAAAAGCAATAACTAAATGAAAAAAGAAAAAAATAATGATGAATCTTTTATTTTAATTTGTAAAATTTGTATTGTCTATTTAAAATGTTCAACTGAGGTGATAGGATTCCTCAGGTAATGTTCTGTCTAGATATTGACAACGTATTCTTTTGTAACATTTTTGTAAACATTACTAGTTTGTCACCTTATCTCTAGAAATGTGAAAAATGGAAATGAAATAAATAAAGCAAAAAAACAAAACAAAAAAGAACAGGAAAGAGCAAAGAACAAGACGCATGTATATTTGTATGTATACAAACACACACATACATATGTATATATATATATATATATATATATATATATATGTTTGTGTGTATATATATATATGTGTATATATATATATATATA
>NC_068997.1:9788812-9790584 GCF_001194135.2 Octopus bimaculoides
ATATATATATATATATATATATATAAATATATATATATATACATATATGTATATATATATATGTGTGTGTGTGTTTGTATATATATATATATATACATATATATTGTATTTATATACACACACACACATATATTGTATTTATGCATAGGCACACACAACTATATGCATTTGTGTGTGTGTGTATGTATATGTATGTTTGCGTGCATACATGTGTTCACACGTTCATGTTATATATATGTTATATATATGTTATATATATAAATATATATATGTACACACATAAAGAAAAGATACATATATACAAATTATACAAATATACATGTACCATACACACACGTGCAGGTATATATATATATATATATATATATATATATATATATATATATATATATATATATACATATATATATATATGTCTGTGTGTGTGTGTATATATATATACATATATATATATATATATATAAATAATTACATGTACATATATATATATATATTTATACATATATATATATGTGTGTGTGTGTGTGTGTGTGTGTATCTCTCTCTCTCTCTCTCTCTCTCTCTCTATATATATATATATGACAATATCCCAGTTATAAACATTTTATTTCTAATCTAAAATTGACAGGGCTAAAACTTTTTTGAAGTTAAAATTAAAAAATAAAAATAAAATTACAATTTGAATTTAGAAATACTTTTGCATGGTAACCCCCCCAAATATGTTTCTTATCTAATGAACACTAAATTCACTGCACCAAATATATTGATTTTTTTTTTTCCTTACCAATTTTTAAATTTTATTTTATTCCCTAAATGAAATCAAGTTTCGTTATTCTTTGGGGTTAAATTGTTCTGTATTTTGAGAAGAGTACGTTACCGATTTCCTCGAAATTTGTTTACTCATTAAATTCTACTTTGATAAATTTCATTTATTGTCTGAAAGTAATTCTTTAACCTCAATCTTTCATTTAAATTTTCTGTCTGTGTATGGTTTTATATTTTCTGCTTTATTTTTCTGTATTTTTTCCTTACTTAATTTTATTTTACTTGTTGGTTAGTTTGTTGGTTGATCTATCTTTCTTCTTTGTATTCTCAAAAAAATGTTTTCCTACTCTTTCATCATTTCCATCTCCCTTTCTCTCTCTTCATTCCCACCTTTTTTTCCTTATTCATTCTAATTTTCTTTCATTTTCATCTGTCTGTCTGTCCGTCTGTCTTTCTATTTATCTTACCTATTTATCTATCTATCTATCTTATCTATCTATCTATCTATCTATCTATCTATCTATCTATGTCTATCTATCTATATTTATTTATTTGCCTCCATCTTTCTTTGTTCCTCTGTTTATTTTATCTATCCTCTCAAAACTGACTCATCTTTGCCCTTAGGCCAACCATTGTAACTCCAGTACAAGCTAATGTTACACTCACCTCCATCTTCTTCTTTCTAACTCCATACCACATTGCCAACTGTATTCAAGCATTTCTTTATCATTAGAGATAGATAGACAGACAGACAGACAGACAGATAGATAGATAGATAGATAGATAGATAGATAGATAGTTGGATGGATTGAGAAAGGGAGAAAGAGGGTGAAATTTCTTCAAATGTTTTATTGGAAAATTAATTTAAAAATGCATTTGAATAAATAGTTTGTATTTTCCTATTTTTTGGGGGTGGGTAGGGAGGGAAAAATAAAG
Organism: Octopus bimaculoides; assembly: GCF_001194135.2. NCBI lineage: Eukaryota > Metazoa > Mollusca > Cephalopoda > Octopoda > Octopodidae > Octopus > Octopus bimaculoides. Next base: position 9,790,514 of record NC_068997.1, read on the forward strand.
AAACTATAATATAAAGATATTTGAAATTCTCCAGATTGGGTTATGATATGGTATGTTATTGGAAATAAATA